>NW_019384298.1:904880-962281 GCF_000671375.1 Centruroides sculpturatus | reverse complement strand
TTTAAATAAAGAAGAAAATATATTTTTTTATTTTTAATATTTTAAAAGTTTTATTCTGCTTAAATCATTTTTTCCAATTCAAACTCTACTGTAAAGAACCGGAATAAAATAGATACACATTTTTAATATATACAGTATAAATAGAAATATTAAAATTTCAAATAATAGAATATTGTAATATATACTATCAATAAAAACTTTATTTTTGAATAATTAAATTCATTCATAAAGTATTTACAATTCATTTTCTATATCGAAAAGAAGATAATATAACCTTAATACACCTACAAATGTATAAATATGAATCATTTAGAAGTAGAATTTTTCGAGTAGAAAGTAAGAAAAGTTCAAAACAAACTTAAATCATGTACTAAGTCCAATCTCATCCACACACCAGCTGTGACTTGTGGCTATTGACATGACTTTTGGTGAGAAAATATCGGACACGCAGATAATTTGGTTAGTGGCTAGCCAGAGTCAACCGAAATACTTTTTTTTATATGTGTACAGAAGTTATATCGGTTTTAACGATACAAAATTTTTAATGTATATAATAAATATACAAAGTAATTTTTAATAGTTGAAAATTTATGCAAATCATTTTTACAAATAAAGTTGAAGTCATAAAAATCGACACAATGCTGTTGCAAAATATATAATGGTTATTTATGATCATTATGGCAAACTTATACATAAATGAATCAATATTTTATATTTGCTGAATGAGACAAGTTTATCTACATATTTATTAAGCTATATTTTAATATTAGTCCTTTGTTTAAATATCGGAGGAGGATTTGTGTGTATCGGAGATTTATTCAAACAAAGCATTGTATAATCATTAAAATAATTAAAATATCGTAATACCATATTGAAACAGAATACAGAACTTCAATAGTTCGGTTTATTGCAGTGACTGCCATTAACTATTTTAAGTACTCTTTAGTAGTTCTCAACTATTTATGAAACCAGAGAAGACAAAGGAATGTTTCTAGGAACAAGAGGATTTTCATGTTGTCTAGAAACTAATCTTTACATTTAGTTCCGAAGTTTGTGTTTAATTCCTTAGATTGGTCCCTACATTAAATTACTGTATTCAAAATTTAATATAATCATGGAAAGTAAGTGTATTTACAATAAACTCTGAAAATCTGTCTAGACTCTAGAGCCTACCTTATGGAAATTTGTTGTCACTGCACGGTGATGGTTATAAATTATAGATTTCATCAAGCAACCAAGAATGAGCTAATGACTAAAATTATAGATTTGCTAAAACTAATGCATAGTTATTCTACGTTGTCAAGTGTTCGGCGGAGGTTGATTACTCTTTCATATCTTAAAATTATTTCTCGAACAAATTATTGCAAACAGTAATCAATTCTGAAGTTGAACTACGAAAAAAAACCGTTACACTTACATAAATAGAAATTTAAACATTGGATTTTATTTAGAATTTTTTTTCATTCATCTTCAAGCGATATTTTAATAATAAATCGATTTTGAAAGTTTAATAATGAAAATACAATATTAAATTATCTGCTAGTTGCAGCTTCATATATATATATATATATTCCATCAATAAATTCTTTTCTTTCGGAGCGATGTTTAATGGAATAAAAGGTTTTACTGAAGAATTTTTTTTCCTTTTTGCTTTGAAAGTTATATTAAAGAATAGTAGATAATCCTGTATATTTGTTCTGCCTATCAAGTCTGGTTATGACATGTTGAATAAGTCGATCCGGTTAATAATTTTCTTGAAAAGTCGTATACAGTAATGCAAGTTTATTCCCAAAAGTATTCGAAAATGTTTCTATCTAAGATATTCACGAAAAGAAAAAATTAGTCGAATATTTCAGTTTTGGATTAAGTTTTCTTACTTTATTACAGCAAGCAGAATATAATTTTTAAATGTGAATTATAGGATTGCTATATTCATTAATTTTTTCTCCTCCTTTTTGGTATCTCTCTTATCGGTTATGCCCGAGTATTCTGCGCTTATGTACAGGTACAATAATTCAATTTAATCAAACTTCCTTGAAATATGTTTACGATGTACTTCCTTGTACGGTGCATTAATAGGATTAACGCATTGCAAGAAATAAATTATTCAATAGAGAGAATATAGATATAAATATTGATTTAGTAAACAGTTCATTGAATATTAACAGATTATATACACATAAAATTGTGAAGTGCTTTTATTTATTTTTTTTCTAAAAAAAGTTTTACATTAAAAAAAAAATAAGTAAATAAAATTAATTTTTATTTATTTATTCAAATAGCTTTTAGAAGTCATTAAAAATAGCTTTATTATATGTTTTAAATGGGATTAGGAACATTAACATTTCCTTTACAGTAAATTTTCAAAAGAGAATTACATTTTGCATTATAATTTTATTTACCAATTAAATGTTTCATATTAAATTTGGATGTTCTATGTACTCAGTATATAATGAGCATATATTTATAAGAACAATTTCGTAATAAATTAATTTAGGAAAATTATCTTTAGTAGAAATTATTCATTTGACACACGTCACGAAATAATGTCACTAGTTTTAATTTCGTTAATTTTAATTTAAGTTATGAATGGTTATAGTTATTCGGTTGAACTTTTCACATAAACGCAAACATCTGGTCAAATTGAACAGAGACTTTAAACAGAGATGAAGATAGTTATCGTTAACGTTATGAAGTCTCCTGTTAGCAAATTTATACTTTTATATGGTTTTTTTCAAAATTTAGAAAATAAAATAAACAATAACATAACGTTTGAATGATTTATTGTGTTATAATTTATGAAACTACTTATAAATTATAATTATCTTCCATTGAGAGATTTTTATTTGAATTTTCTTTTATTTAAAAACATAAGGGAATTGACTATAAATGCAATAAAAAGTAAATGTTTAGATCAAGGAAAAATATAATTTTCTTTTAAGAATAATGTATTTTTATTATAAATTCTTTTAAAAATTTATTATAATATTTGTCGTAATATTAATGCCTCCTTTCCATATTTTAAAAAAAATATATTCAGAAAATTTGATTTTTTTAAATGTATCTAAGAAAATAAAATTATATTTTCAAGAGTGATTTGTTTTTGTATTAAAATTACCTGTATAAACATGATTTTAAAATGTTAATATGTATATATACTTTTTTTTCCTTACCAGAAGAAGTTTTTAGAGTATATAATGCTTGAGGTATAAGAATTCAATAGGGTTTAAAAATTCCATCAAATTCGTTGCTTAAAATGTTTTTCGGTGTTTTCGAAAAGAAATATTTTTTTTTTTTTATTTTAGAAGAAAATATCAGAAAAACATTTTAAGCAATAAATTTGATAGGTTTTTATGCAAATCCCCATTTTTTATTGATCTTTTTCATTACAAGTTTGTATTGGTAGCAATGGTTTTGCAAACAGCGATCTTTCCAAGACGGAGTTGTAAGGATATATAAAGTATTTGGAGCCTTTGGAACAGCATACAATTCGAATATTTTGTACGGAATTAGTTTTGTAAAGTATTTAAAGTTTGTAAACTTTGAGGAAGGATTTATTTTTCTTTTCCTGTCCATCATTTTCTATAAAAAGTAATATTTACGTAAGCTTCAAACGGTATATTCTTTTGTTATACATACATCGTTATTGACTATATAAACCTTATAAACAACAATAATAATAATACTAATACTAATAATAATAATAAATAGAACATTGTATTCGGAATAAAGAATAGAAGCGGAACGTTTGTATCCAGAAACAGGCTTTATCATTTCAAGCAGGAAATATATCAATGGAAATAATCTTAACATTAATAATTAATTTGGTGTGGTTTAAGCACATCGGAAATTAAAAGCTTCTAGTAGGAAATTGAATGATATAAGAATAGAAATATATAAAGAAGAAAATGGACGTATCTAAGCAACTGAATAAGATCTTATTATTTGTCAATCGTTTTGATATTTCTTCGCATAATCTGATAAGTTTTAAATGCTATCATTTATACTTTAGCAATCAGTTATGTAATAACGATTAGTTAAATTAATTTGCGTGTAAATAAGACGAGTTTAGATTGTTTACTCATTTATAATTGTAAATAAAGATTTCTATAATTTAAATAGATAATAATTTTAATTAAACATAATACTGCATTTTTTTAAATATATTTCTAGATAATTATTAGATTTCTATATTTTTGTTTATTTTAAAACTTAAAAGTGTAATTTATTCATTGAAGAATTTATAAATTTATAATATTTATTTTTATTCAAATATACTATTTCAGAAAAATTCAATACAAATAAATTGTTTAATTTTATTAAATCAAATGTTTCATTTTATTTTTATAAGTTATTTTATTATATTANAGAAATGACGAGATTTAGCTACACAATATTGACCCATTTAAGATTCCATTCAATAAACCAATAGACCACCATATGTTGGCTTTTCAGCATTGAAGGTAACTATACGTTATATTGTATTATTTGTGTAGGTTAGATATACATATTGATATTCTACAGAAGTTTCTTAATGTTTTACCTGCATTGAATTTCATTCAAACAAATCGACTCTTTTTAATATCGATATTTAACATTATCAAGTTTTTAAAGAGATTAATTTGTTTAAAATAGTTCACTGTTATAAATCAGGAAGCGTTGATATAATTTAATTAAATAAGTCACACGCAATGAAATATTTTAGAACTATTTTTGCAATTTTTTTATATAAGAAAAATTCTAAATTTAATTAATTAAATGAATTTCAGTAAAATCTAAAATATAAGCATTTAATATTTAGTTTTGTGCATAATTATTATATTTTATACATACAAAACAGTCTTATTTTTTACTCAGAGTGAGAATTCTGTGTTATTGAAGAGCGAAAAATTTTTGATTTTGATGTTTATTTTGAAAATAAATATATTCTCAAATTTCAATTAGAAATTTTATTTAAAAATGTTTTCTTACGGATGTTTTACCTAATATATATATATATATATATTTGATATTTGGCAGAAACTTCTATGATTTCTTCATAGTTTCTCAAATTAAACAAGTAATATCTGAAATAGTTTTCGATTTGTCAAGAGATTACTTTAGACCAGTGGAACATCGTAACTTGCGTGAAGAAAGTACGCCTTGGGGAACTCGCAGACTTGCTTCAGTTACTGTATTACCACATCCAATCAGGATTTAATTTTATCTTTGAACCAACTACCTGCATCGACAGGTTGTCTCCGAACTCTTAGGAAGAAACAGATTCAAGCCTCATTGATCCTGACAAATATCTGTACTAAGTTCAATGTATCGTAATAGGTATATTCGATACAGTTCAACATCCAACTTTACTTTTCTATTAGTCATCTAAATCAAGTGGAATGAAGATATTACTTTTCAACTATTAAAAGTCGATAGTAACTTTTATCTTTAAATTTTTTATTAACTCTTATTTAATATACACCGAACTTGGTCGTTTAAAATATATCTTATAACGACATTACTTCCATATATAATATCCACATTAAATGATACCCCTTACGATGCGAACATAACTACTGCGCTCTATCTCATTGAACACACGTAGGATACTTGTATCAAATTTACAATTTAATCATTCGAAAATCAATACGTAAATATATAACACTAGCAATTATTTAAAAATTAATTTTATTAACAAGATTATTTTTAACGTATTCATTAATATATTTAGGATTTAGTTTATTTATAGGATCATCGTTTCCTTATTTAGAAAAATTAATATTTATATATTTAAAATTTTCAATTACCAATAATAATTTATTATATAACGATTCTTATTTGCTTGAATTTGAAAATTCGATACAATAATTAGCAGCCAATGAAGATATTGACTGCTAATTATCAATAGCAGTTGGTAATGTCAAGTACAGAAAACAATATAAATTTATCGAAATTACTAACGTTAATTTTCAATTTTTGTAATGTTAAAAATAAAAAAGAAAATTCATCCTCGAAAGAATTTACTTTATGATGATTGAGTTTTTATCGATCGAAAATGCGTCGGATAATTTATAAAGATTAGTCATATCGGAATTTGCAATAGTAAAGTTTTGAAACATATCCTCAGTTCGGTTTCTACTACTAGCGCAATTACTATAAAAACTTGGTAGTAAGTCGATCTACGTTAGAACAGACAGTATATGTTGTAATGGAGTACATGCTATTCCGGAGATATGCGGTTCGATTTCCCATTTCGGTCAACTGACTTTTTATGAATTATTAAAACTCGATCGTCACAAAAAAAGAAACAAATTTTATATCAAATTATTTTATAAAATTCTCAATAGATAAAATTACATATGCAACTTAAACAAAATAATCTTGTTAGAAATAAAAATTGAAAAATAAAATGAAATATATGTAAAAATGTAATTTATTTCTACTTATGAGTAGCAATTCTACATTTCGAGTTTTAGTCTATATAATCATTGAAATATTTTTTTTTGTTGTTGTTGTTTTGAATATTCAAACTAAATAGAAAATTTTCAATCAGAACAATAATATATATATATATTTATATATACACACAATATATGTAATTATTGTTAGTTTTTACTTAAATTTGAAATTCAATATTGATAAATTTTAATAAATGTGCATAGAATTATATAATAAAAAATTTGCTTTTACAATACATAAATGTATACATAGAGGCATAGAGAGACATATTGATGAAGAGACCAATGAAACTTTGACCAATAAAACGGGTGTGTCCAATTGTAATGGTGTATGAGAGAATAACAGCTGCTACAGGGCTATTGCACCAACAAGAGAGAAGAATCCGGACAGAATTAATAGACACGTTGTTTATGGATGAGATAGAAATCACTACGTCACACGTGTTTCCTAAGCGTAGAAATGACGAGATTTAGCTACACAATATTGACCCATTTAAGATTCCATTCAATAAACCAATAGACCACCATATGTTGGCTTTTCAGCATTGAAGGTAACTATACGTTATATTGTATTATTTGTGTAGGTTAGATATACATATTGATATTCTACAGAAGTTTCTTAATGTTTTACCTGCATTGAATTTCATTCAAACAAATCGACTCTTTTTAATATCGATATTTAACATTATCAAGTTTTTAAAGAGATTAATTTGTTTAAAATAGTTCACTGTTATAAATCAGGAAGCGTTGATATAATTTAATTAAATAAGTCACACGCAATGNTTTTAAAAAGTAAACTTAATTTTATATATTGAAATATTATTTTAAAAATTTATATAATTCTTTAAAATCAAATAATAAATAACTATTAGTATAGGCCTATATAAAAGTAAATATAGACAATGTTATAACATTTTAAATTTTACGAAAATTTCCTCGCTTATAAACAAAATAATATTAATAAGTTAAAAATCTACATAAACTGTATAAGTACTCAGATCCATCGATAGATTGTATGGGGCCTGGGATAAAAAAAAAGCCCCTTACAAGTGGGCCCCTCGACTTTTTATTTATTTCATTTTTTTGAATAAATGAAAAGCAATTTTAAAGATTATATGTTTTATTAGTAAAAATAACATTAATTTATAGGATAGGAACCACTACAAGCTCCTAATTTTACTTGGAGCACGAGAAAAAATCTTCCCCATCTTCCATCCTCTCGACGATCTTGTTAGTACTACATATAAAATTATAGTATAATTTTATATAATATCACTAACAATACAAAATTAAAATATTAATTAATTCAATTTACAAAGTTTAAAAATATAAAAATAATTATCAATAACAAAAAAGTAATAAGTGTGAATTTTATTTATTAGCAGATAATTTTTATTGCTATCCATTTTCTTAAATAAAATTTGTTTCTTTTTTCCCTTCACTTGACTAAATAAATTTTTAAATATATCAGTTTAAAAGCTCAATGATGTAAAATTAATTTTTAAACGTAAAAAGAATTGCTTTCTTTATTAATTACGGTGTTTTTCTTTATTAATTACAGTATTAAGTTGTTAGTTCTAAGCATTTATTGATTAAAGAAAATAGGCAACTAACACATGTTTGTTGAAGATAATAAAATCTTACTGATCTTGTACAATCGTCTAGAAGTATTACTTAACGTGATTGAATCAATAATTGCGTGTTTTGAAAACGAAGTCTCTGTTTTTTACTACTTACAAAACAAATGATTTAACGATTGCCTTTTGTTATGATCAAGAAAAGACTTTTAGTGAAAACTTAACTTTTTACTAAAAAAGATTAAACTTATAAATTAAGTAGCTAAAAATGAATGAATAGTAAATTCTATTTATCAGAATACAGATCACAATACTTATCATAGTAATTTTCGGTGATATGATATTATTTTCATTTTAAATTTGTAAATTTTAAAGTAAAACCTGAATTATATAAAGTAGATGTTGTATATCGAGATTAATGTATTAATAATATATTACTCTATTTTATCTCTTAATATTAGCCATTAAATTTATATTTATTTTGTCGAATACATTAATTTTAAAATTTTTAGGGAAGTACTATACTTTACAAATCATTTATATCATGGCATTACTTGTACAGTTTTAACTAAATATACCAACATATTACACAGATAGCGCCGTATTTATGCGCCATATTCTAATTAATCTGCAGAATAAAGTATCATTAACTTAGCATTTTAATATTAATTACTTTTATTCATACTTAAACCAATTTCTAGTTCGATACATCATAATTATTACTTGTATTTTCAATATTAAATTTTTACTACACACACTCTAGTCGCCTAATTAATTCGATTAAAAAAATTGTAGCAGAAAATTACAGTCCATAAGAATAATTTAACCTAAAAATATTATGAATTTATTAGTTTTTTAAATACCATTTATAAAATGACGTACTTAAAGATAAAATTTAAATAAACCACTTAATATCAATTACCTCTTTATACACTAAGAACATGGAACTGGCGAATGAAATACGGCCCATATAATTTGTATTTATAGACCTATATTTTATTAAATGCAATACTTAACCCTACCTTCATATAATCTTATAAGACGAATAAAGAGAAATTTCCTAAAAGTGATGTTTCTCATATTCATGATGTCACAATGTCATGTGTGCATCTTATAATGATTAAAATAGTATAAAGTACATCCAATTGGGATATCCATTGGATAATATTATATTCCACAACATTGTTTAACAGATATTACATTTCGTGTCTATTGTTAACAGTTCGTGCATAACAACAGACTCGGATTTGAATTTCCAGGTTTAAATTTAATATCGGAGAAAACTATCTAATTTACATAATAAGGCTCTCTTTGATTATTCTATAAATTTTAACGGGATTAAACAGATGAATTGTGTTTAGGATTATCAAACGAACCGAGATATGATTTACACATATGCCTATCAAAATATGTAACCATGATACATCAAGCTTATAAAAAATTTTTTAAAAAATGTAAATGTGTGTATCTCATAAACTAGAATTTTTAAAAAAAAAAAACATAGTTTTACTTGATTTATTATTCATTCCTTTGTAAATATAAAAAAAACATTTGTATAAAAACATTAAATAGGCATAATATTGAGATGATGCAACTCTTCATTTTTTACTGGATTCCTTTTTTTTTGTAGCTTTTAATCGGATTTGAGATTATTCAGTTTCAAAAACATTGTTTCATAACCTTATCTCCTTTAAACAACACAAATTGGATTTTCGTAACATGAAATATTGCACTGATGTCTTATTTGAACTAGACAGATATCCAACAACATTGAACAAATGTCTGCAGATAGAACGTTGCTCAGCACAGATTGCTTAGCAGAACTGACACAAATAAATGACTGTTGTTCTCTTCTTAGATTACTGTTCTGGCCTCCAGGTGGAGCTGGTAGTTAAACTACTGATGTCCCGCAGGCGGACATTTATTTGATTCCTAGCGAAAAATCCTCCAATGAAATGTATGGTAAAGGACCAGGTATGGCAGAGTAGAGAATCTTATCTCTACTGGACCAAAGAGATCGATATACTAACCCTCAAGAGTGACACGTACTATCGATTGTGTCCTCGGGTCTATTCCTAGGAGGCAACTATGTGATGTCACTGTGACGTCAAATCTCGGTCTAAATATCCTGGGAGATTTACTTCCACTTCGCATGTTAAATAATAATTTTGTATCGTGACGGTAGACGTCAATTTATTATTTAACCAATCAGAATATTTAATTTTTAAATACTCATGTTATTAAAGAATTGAAAGGCTAATAACCAGATGATAAATGATTAAAATGCCATATATATATAAAATCGCCTTCAAGTAACATTCTTTAAATTAAAAAAGTAATTTTAAACATTTGTAATTAATCTTACGAAGTTATACAATATAAAAGAATTAAAAGTAGCATGAATACATTGTTTAGATAAACTTTTAATCAGTGCAAAACTTCGGATTTAGATGACTTTGCTGAGGAATTAGCTTAATAGTATCTAATATTGTATGGTACAAATTGTAATTGAGCAATCGTATTACATTATGGTACAGAGGAGATGCATATAATGTAATTATCACTTAAACGGTACTTTACTCTCAATTAGTCGTTTATAAAATTAATTGTAGAATAGAAATGAGAGCATTTGTAATAGAAATGAAAATAAATATATTTGACCCGATTATATTTTATTATCGAAACTAGTGTCGTGTCTATAGAATGATGCTAGAGTAAGCCGAGCGGCACGAAGATCAAGATAAAACAGATCGTTGATGTAATAAATATTGGTCCTAAGAAAATTCTTGTATCACTGAACAATAAAATTCGATATGAGTCATTGATTTTAAATTTTACTATATTTAAAACTTTCAATAACCTTTATAGAGATATAAACTAAATTTAAAAAGTGAATTTTCATATAAAATTATTTTAAGTACCTTTTTATAAGCGAATCGTTTTAAAAATTAGCATATTTACTTATAATTATATTAGATGATTTTTATCTTTTGTTGTAATAATTTAATCAAAAGTAAAAGAAGTAATTTAATCTAAAAAGATGAGATAGATGAAGCGCTTTATTACATATTTTCTGTTAATACCTCAGTATTACCAACAATAATTAGCTTCATAATACTGATTTCACATGTTTATTAAATAGATGTAATTATCGTAATTATATATAAATCATTAGAATAATAATTTATTCTAGTAATCAGTTTGACTAGAACAATCTCATAATAGGATATGTCTGGATTATATAATTCAAAAATTTAAATGAACGAAGTACTCGTTACCTAAAACCGTATATTGATATTTAATTAAAGTTTTAAGATATAAAAGTCTCTCTCTTTCTCTCTTTTTTTAATTTTTAGAAGGTTATATTTTTAATTTAGCTATTAGAGTACATTTAAAATGTGTTCGGGACTTCTATCTTTTGTTGAAAACTTATTAAATGTACGGAAATAGTAATTTTTACGTTATTTAATTTTATTTATCATAATAACGAGCGGAGCTTCATAATTTTTAGTAATTTCTTAGTATTTTTATAGTTTATTTTGGTAGACTGACATTTATTTTCAGAGTTTAATAGCTTTTACGCTTAACAGATAAAAAGTTAGTAATATGAAGGGAGAGGCTGTATTATTATCCATAGAAGAATAAATGGAGTCGTTGAACACATCTGTTGTATTTTCCACATGTTTGTCTATAATCAAAAACATTTCTTAAAAACAAATCAACTTTTTATGTCACAGCATCCTCACATTTTACTTTCTTCTCATTTTATATATAAATCAAATATGTTTCTTCTGTAAAGTATTTAAATAATCTACTTTACGTTTTAATAAAAAAATTTCATATATAAAAAAAGTTTTTTAGAATATTTATATTCTATTTTTTATTATTTGTATAAGGATTTGTGCCCTATTTTNTTTGAAATTCAATATTGATAAATTTTAATAAATGTGCATAGAATTATATAATAAAAAATTTGCTTTTACAATACATAAATGTATACATAGAGGCATAGAGAGACATATTGATGAAGAGACCAATGAAACTTTGACCAATAAAACGGGTGTGTCCAATTGTAATGGTGTATGAGAGAATAACAGCTGCTACAGGGCTATTGCACCAACAAGAGAGAAGAATCCGGACAGAATTAATAGACACGTTGTTTATGGATGAGATAGAAATCACTACGTCACACGTGTTTCCTAAGCGTAGAAATGACGAGATTTAGCTACACAATATTGACCCATTTAAGATTCCATTCAATAAACCAATAGACCACCATATGTTGGCTTTTCAGCATTGAAGGTAACTATACGTTATATTGTATTATTTGTGTAGGTTAGATATACATATTGATATTCTACAGAAGTTTCTTAATGTTTTACCTGCATTGAATTTCATTCAAACAAATCGACTCTTTTTAATATCGATATTTAACATTATCAAGTTTTTAAAGAGATTAATTTGTTTAAAATAGTTCACTGTTATAAATCAGGAAGCGTTGATATAATTTAATTAAATAAGTCACACGCAATGAAATATTTTAGAACTATTTTTGCAATTTTTTTATATAAGAAAAATTCTAAATTTAATTAATTAAATGAATTTCAGTAAAATCTAAAATATAAGCATTTAATATTTAGTTTTGTGCATAATTATTATATTTCTAAGTGTATTCTATAGATTATTATCATTAAAATTAATATTAATTAAAAATGAGATTATGGATTAGTTTACAGTTATACAGTATAGCTTAATTGAATTATCGATAAGTGACCTATATTTTGTTCAAAAATCACGTAAATTTAATTTAAAATATTTATGTAAATCGTTTATAGACTGTGAAGTATAATTTGTTATAACTTATTTTTACTCGCAAGGATACTTATAATGGATAAAATTTGAGACATATAAAAAAAATTCTATATAATTTTCCTATATAAATTCCAAGTTCTTCTTTAAATTAATTATCATTTTAGAAGTTGAATGAACTATTTCATTATTTAATAAGCAAACATTCGAGTATAAATCTTAATTCGTGTGCTGCATATCTTATTATAGTTTATAATTTGAATGTTTGCTTACTTACAAATCAACCACTTGGTTATTTCATAAACTAATTATTATATTAAGATATATTTTTACACGAAATGTGTTAAACTGGGATAAAATATGTATAAGAGTGTAGTTTAAACATATATCTTTTCTTCTTTAAATCGTACATGTATACAAACTTACATATATAGGCCTATCTATGTATTGAAATATAATTGTAAATAAATATATTAAATTAAATAGCTAAAATTAAAATTTTGTCATGTCATTTGTAGTCATTCTAGTCAACGGTTGAACTTTCTATTTTATAAGATTTAATATAAAATAACACATATTGCTATATACTGCATGTATTGTNGATTTTTATTAACCATATATTATTTAAAATGCTTTCCTAGTGATAAGTAGATTCGGAGACAGGTAAATTCGACTTACGTCGTTTTCCTGGAACCAATTACCGACGTAAGGCGAGGTATACCTGTATTGCTATATACTGCATGTATTGTACTACACATAAGCCTACATATAAATACATATACATATAAAGGATGAGTATAAAGTCCTCGTATCATTTTAAATTTTAATAAATTTGAATGTGTACATGCTATAAATACACTGTAAACAGTACATAAAAGTTTAATTTATATTTTTTTTTACTTATTAGTGTTGTTATTTTACTGTTAATTAATTTTAAATTTGTTTTCAGATCTTTTAATCGATTTAGAATGGCGAAAGTAAAAACAATCAATTATGTGATATGCTTTTCAGAATTTAATTCCAGCTATGAGCTACAGTAAATCTTTAATCGTTTTTATATACTGCTTACAAAATATTTCTATCATATGTAAATCTCAAGTTATCGAAGTTTAAATTGCACAAGAACTTTATAATTATCTTTATGTGTAAGTATATATTTTTCTTTGCTGATAAAGAAAATATTAATAATAAAGAACAATATTATTCAAACGTTTTACCATATTCTATAATTTAATATTTCTGTCTTCATCAACAGAAAATTTTTTTCAATAGGATTATAAACTTAATTGTAAACTAAGACAAGCATTTAAGGAATTTAAATAGTTTATTTTAAAATTCTATCCTTTAATTACTATCGCATTTGATCTTATACATTTCTGAACAACTAATATTTTTATTACTGAATATTTAATTTGTATTATTTGATAAATGTAACTAATTATATCTATCACAATTACACTAATATAACATTCGTTTTGCTTTGTTCTTATTTTCAGAAAATATATCTTATTCTTTTTCGCATCATAAAAATGCATTTTTTTCGTATTTATCGCTACAAAATAACATAAAAATGTGTACGAATTAAATTTTAAAATAATTTATAACAAGCGTAAATTTGTGTAACAAGCAGATTGATAAATTATTCGATGTATTTTCATTTATATTTTAAAACCTATCTTTTAGAAAGAAACTAGCGCTTCATATAGAAAACCGTAACAAAAAGTTTAAATATTTATGAGATTTTGATATTTCAGATCACAATAGCTAGCAGAATATATACTTCTAAGTATATCTTATTCTTATATTTTAATATTAATTTAAATTTTATATTCTCTAGAAAATGTCATATTTTATGAAATATGGATTTGCTATAATATATTAAAAAGTTCTCGAAGTTATATAGGAACTAATATGAACAAATATTACCATTATAAAACAGTGCGTGATATCCATTTGCATGTCCATTCGAGTTGTAGAATAAGGAAAGATTCTCATTTATCAAATAAAATTGGAAAAGACAACACGCGAATTTTGACTAAACTAAGCGCAATAATCGAAACAAATTCATGCTATTATAAAATATCGATTGTAAAGTCATGTAAGTTGCTTTTAAAAAATATATAGAAATTCTATAAATATAATAAATGAATAAGTTAGATTTATGAATTAAATATATAGTATATAAAAAAGAATTATTTACTTTATTAATTTGTGTAAAAAAATGTTTAATTTATAAAATATTTTCTTTTATATTATCATAAAAGTTAAATACTTTTACTTTTTGTTTAAAGTTCAAATTTGGTTCATCGATTTATGAGATTTAATTTTACTTCGACCTACGTAAAAATCGAATGCGAGTAATGTCGTTTATTTGTTAACGTGATAAATTTTAAAGTTTTGGCGTCTTTCGACCTACGAAAAAAAATTATATCTAACGGGAGAATCTGTAAATTTATCATTCACATTTTCATGAAAATATGATGAATATTTTCCTTTTTATTCATAGATAAATATAAAAATATAACGTCAACGATTTATTAAAGAATTAACATAAATTAATGATGTTTTTCCAGTTAAATATATAATTTTATATTTATTTAATAATAGATATATATATGTATAAATCACACCAAAAATAAATAAATAAAAGATGACAAAATAATTCATAAATTTTATAATAAAATATATCATGAAGTTCTCAAATATTTTGATTTTAATAAATTATTTCTCATTTAAATTTATTATATATCCTTTATAAAAAATGCTTTTTAAAAGTTTCAAAGAAATGAATGTTTTAAATCCCAGGCTTATTTATGAATAATTAATAAAATGCACTCCTAAATTTTAATATTTTCATGTTATTCTAATTACTGGTTAATGGTTACGTGAGGGTAGTCAATATTTAGTAATTATTAAACGTTATTCACTTGTATGAATAGTAAATTATCAACGTTATACTTAATTTTCTCATAGATTCACATATGTTTAACGTAACAATTAATTAAATATACGCAATATATTAATTTACACATATATAATTGAACAAAGACAAACGTCAAATACGTAATTATTACAAGAGTTTATGATTGTTTTATAAATAAATAATTTATTTTTTTTTTATAAAATGCAATAATCTATATAGAAAATATAAGAATAAGGTTTATCTTTTATCTATTGGTATTAAATTTATTACTTATCCTTTGTCAAAGTTAACTGTAGACAGGGGCTACTTTTGTAATAATTTATATAAAATTTATCATTATCCGTATCAGTATAAATCTAACGTTTGCGGATGTAAAACTTTATTAAATAAAAATTATCGTAAATATATTTTATAAAATAGAACAAACAATAAATGTCTTCATAATAAGCCGTTTTTACACACTTAAAGAATAATAGTTTCTACAGAGGATTTGACCTGTTATTGGAAGCTATTTCGCCTCCATAATATACAAAACCAGCAAAAAATTTCGTATAGACAATTATTGTTTATTTTATTCTATTATTATCAGCCTTCTACTTTACTAACAATTTTCATGTTTGTTGTATTTTTGAAAATTTTATTGTTTAATATGTTATGTTTTTCTTAAAGCATACGATAAATATTCTTCTTTTATTTCTAAAATAATATCTCTATGTTTCTAATGAGGAAGAATATTTTAATCAATTGTTTTGCTTCTTAGACTATTTTGGAAATAAAATATATTTAGATCGATAACAAAAATAATAAAGTTTAAATCGTCAAAATGAATATTTTAAAGTTAATAATTAAAAAAATTAAATAGTATAACGAATATAAGAGAATAAACTGTATTAAAATAGAAATAATATAAGTAAAGTAAGAAACTAAAGTTCAAAATTTAGAAAACAATGTAATTTTTTTCCATTAATTTAGGTATTATTTATGAAAAGAACGAGTTTATATTTCAAATATTTTATTTCTCATATAATTATAATTTAATTTATGTTTCTCATCATTCCAGATAATCATAAAAAGATTTAAAGTTGTAACAAAATAAAATTAAAAAAAAAACATTTAAAGAATTACCAACTCGTGTCTACCTGAATATTTTAAGAGGAAGAACGGAAAATCTAATTAATCAAATAAAATTATTTTATTACTTTCCTGTATTTATTCAAGTTTGTTGGTGGAATATGGTTAGTTTTAAATTTCATAACGCGTTAATATTTTTTTTTTAATTTCTCCAATAGGATCTTTGTCAATGAAATTTTCTTTATGAAAGAAAGGAAAATTAGAAAAATTTGATTTGATTGTAATGAAGAAAAAATGAGGGCTGTAACAAGGGAAAGAAGTAGTCACTTTTACTTCTGATGTCACGTTGTCTAGAAATCAGGTTCTCATCTCACTTGGATGAAGACTATTAAATTAGTCGACATTGCATTTTCCTGCTTCCATTTTATACTAGATTCTTGTAATGAGACTACTAAGTGATATTGTATTCCTATCTTCTTAAGATAAAAACTCTTTTTCTAACTTCCGCTATCCGAAGACGAATTCTTATAATTAGAACAAATTTTGTAAATTTAATGAAAAATAGCTTCGCAACAAACGAAAGAAAGATGCAATTAAGTAAATATAAAAGCAAAAAGAAATAAAGGAAAAAAAAGTGAGGTTTTTAAAACATTGCAACATTTTTATTTCAATATTCTTTATTTCCAATTCTTAAAAATAATATAATAATAAAAAAGATAGCGGAAATTCTTTTTTAACCAATGAAATATATTTATATAAGAAATTTAATTAAAATTTTCTACATTATAATCCAAAAATAATCCAAAAATTGTTTTTCTTTATTCACTTCAAATAAAATTATTAGTAGATTTTTCTTTTGACAGTCAATGAACATAAAATTATTATTTAGGAGAAAAAAATTCATTAAAAATAATAAAAATATATCATATTTAAAAAGCGAAATTACTTCTTTCTTTTTCTTTTTAGATATTATAAGAAATTTTATCAAACTAAAAATTTTTTAAAATAAAAACTAATTTTTTTTAATGCTGTTTGCAAGAAGTTTATTTTATATTTTTCATCTTAAAACATTTATTTATTTCCTAAAAGCATTAAAACATTGGATTTCTTCAAGCAGTTTATTTACAGATAAAAAATTGATTGATTAAAAAAGTAAGTTTAATATTTAAAAATCGCATTTTGTTATTCAATTAAAATACTTTCAAAAATTAATTTTTGTCAAAAAATTCTATTCTTATCACTTATTATAATTGAGAATCTTGACTTAAAATATATAAATTGTTTGTTGAGATATTTTATAATAAAAAAATTATTAAGATTATTAAACTGTATTTAATTTTATGTGTATAATTATTAAGGATATTATTTTTGAAATTTTAATTTTATATTTAAAAAAAATAGATTTAAAATTAAAGATTATTTGTGAAGAAATTAATTTTGATTTAAAGTTTAATTTATTAAAATCAAGATTATTTATTAAATTATTTTATGTATATGTTTTATAATATAATGTTCGTGTTAAATTTAACTATGTAATGGTTTTTTAAAATAGAAATTTGATAAAAATCTATAACAGGAATTGATAAACAAAAATATTAAATTAAGAATAACATTTAAAATTAAATTTAACTTTAATTTATTTTCACTTAAGCATTAATTATATGAAGCATTATATAATAATAAAAGTTGACAGACACTTATAGTAGACATTTTCAGTTTAAAACGATCTTTAATAAATTCTTTAAGGGAAGTAAATAAGAACTAATTAACTGAAAAATCTCTAAAATCAGGGGAAAAAAGTAATAAAGATTACGAGATATAATTAAATTATAAATTGATTTGTTATTAAGATAATTATTCAATCTATAATTATCTCGTAGGAGGGACGTTACTTAATTTTTAAAGTAATTAAATGATTTAAAACACTTTTTTAATGTATTTACTTAAAAATAATAATCACTTTAAACTGTTTAGAAGATAAAACTTACGAAAATTTATAGCTGATTTGTCATCAGTTATATCAAGAAAAATTTTGTTGCCAGTTTTTTTCGTTTGGATCAATGTATTTCGAGTAGAAATCTGAGATATATCTTCCACTCTGCTGTACAATTGGCTGTGGATTATGGACATAGTTAGAGCTGTCCAAATTCAATGTCATCGGAGCGAACAACTTCGTTCAGATTGGATGTCTAGCTGGAGTCTAAGACTAGGTCTAATGACGTACTCAGTACAGAAAAACCTACATTGCAGGTAGATATATATCTATATATTTATCCTCCGATCTCAGAACAATTTCAATCCAATAGGAGCGTGGATTTACTGTCTGGATCGGAGAGGTGATGGGAAGTGTGGTGACTCTCGCTTTCCTAATCTTGATCCGGGGAAAACGTGCGGATGGGAGTCCCAGTCAGGGAAATGACTTTTTTCTTTTTCTACACATAGAGCCTATACTGTCTCTCTTCTCTTCCATCTGGAGTCGTTTTCGATCCGTCCTTTCGCCGAGATATCTCGCTGAATTATAGAAGGATAAGCGTTGTCACGCAACTTTAGAATCGATGCTCTGTCGCTATAACTATCCCTTGAACGACCAAAAGTAATTGCAAATAAGAAATATATCTCTCTCTTCTGAATAAACATAAAAAGGGGCTAGAATATATCTATCTCTCTGACGGGACTATACAAGTGTTAGAACGTTACTTTTTACATGCATACGATAACTGCTACTTTTCGGATATCGTAATAATATACCTGTAGAATATTTCCTAAAGTAGTTTTGAATATTTTTTTTTTGTGAATAAAAACGAACGACTTGCAAAATTTTACAGTAGAAATAAATAATAGTGTCGTTTATTTATTTTAAAACACTACAATTAATTATCAATAGACAAAAATAATATTTAAAGTAATTATATGAAGGCGATAATTTATTTTTAGTAGTAAAAATAATAAAAATTAAGTATTCATTAAAGTTAAACGGATATAGCAATTCGTTTATTCTGCTCGGTTTTATTTCCTTTTGTTCAATTAATTGCACCCTTTTCTTCGTGCAATGACGTCACGTTTCGCTTAGCCAATCGTAATCGCTAACAGTTGCCAGTTTTTCCACTACATCTGACATCTATCTACATCTGTTGCGGGAACCTACAGATCGATAGCATAGCGACAGTATAGCCCTAGTGGAGAAAGGGTCTGGCAATGCGCCAAATACCCTTTCTTCCCTGATAGAAGCTTAGGTAACTGTATTGTCATTGAAGGTTTTTAGCCACCAAATCTCATTAAGTTGACTGGATTCAATTATATCAGTATATTGTCCACTAGATTCTCAGATATTTACGTACACTAAATATCGATAACTTATCTTGTTTACTAATAGTTAATCATACTAAATTAAAAATTTAAAGAATAAATTTGTATTTTTTAATTAATTTACGAAATATAAATAAACTTTAAAAATTGGAATGTTTTTTTATTTAATAAGCAAACATTCGAGTATAAATCTTAATTCGTGTGCTGCATATCTTATTATAGTTTATAATTTGAATGTTTGCTTACTTACAAATCAACCACTTGGCTATTTCATAAACTAATTATTATATTAAGATATATTTTTACACGAAATGTGTTAAACTGGGATAAAATATGTATAAGAGTGTAGTTTAAACATATATCTTTTCTTCTTTAAATCGTACATGTATACAAACTTACATATATAGGCCTATCTATGTATTGAAATATAATTGTAAATAAATATATTAAATTAAATAGCTAAAATTAAAATTTTGTCATGTCATTTGTAGTCATTCTAGTCAACGGTTGAACTTTCTATTTTATAAGATTTAATATAAAATAACACATATTGCTATATACTGCATGTATTGTACTACACATAAGCCTACATATAAATACATATACATATAAAGGATGAGTATAAAGTCCTCGTATCATTTTAAATTTTAATAAATTTGAATGTGTACATGCTATAAATACACTGTAAACAGTACATAAAAGTTTAATTTATATTTTTTTTTACTTATTAGTGTTGTTATTTTACTGTTAATTAATTTTAAATTTGTTTTCAGATCTTTTAATCGATTTAGAATGGCGAAAGTAAAAACAATCAATTATGTGATATGCTTTTCAGAATTTAATTCCAGCTATGAGCTACAGTAAATCTTTAATCGTTTTTATATACTGCTTACAAAATATTTCTATCATATGTAAATCTCAAGTTATCGAAGTTTAAATTGCACAAGAACTTTATAATTATCTTTATGTGTAAGTATATATTTTTCTTTGCTGATAAAGAAAATATTAATAATAAAGAACAATATTATTCAAACGTTTTACCATATTCTATAATTTAATATTTCTGTCTTCATCAACAGAAAATTTTTTTCAATAGGATTATAAACTTAATTGTAAACTAAGACAAGCATTTAAGGAATTTAAATAGTTTATTTTAAAATTCTATCCTTTAATTACTATCGCATTTGATCTTATACATTTCTGAACAACTAATATTTTTATTACTGAATATTTAATTTGTATTATTTGATAAATGTAACTAATTATATCTATCACAATTACACTAATATAACATTCGTTTTGCTTTGTTCTTATTTTCAGAAAATATATCTTATTCTTTTTCGCATCATAAAAATGCATTTTTTTCGTATTTATCGCTACAAAATAACATAAAAATGTGTACGAATTAAATTTTAAAATAATTTATAACAAGCGTAAATTTGTGTAACAAGCAGATTGATAAATTATTCGATGTATTTTCATTTATATTTTAAAACCTATCTTTTAGAAAGAAACTAGCGCTTCATATAGAAAACCGTAACAAAAAGTTTAAATATTTATGAGATTTTGATATTTCAGATCACAATAGCTAGCAGAATATATACTTCTAAGTATATCTTATTCTTATATTTTAATATTAATTTAAATTTTATATTCTCTAGAAAATGTCATATTTTATGAAATATGGATTTGCTATAATATATTAAAAAGTTCTCGAAGTTATATAGGAACTAATATGAACAAATATTACCATTATAAAACAGTGCGTGATATCCATTTGCATGTCCATTCGAGTTGTAGAATAAGGAAAGATTCTCATTTATCAAATAAAATTGGAAAAGACAACACGCGAATTTTGACTAAACTAAGCGCAATAATCGAAACAAATTCATGCTATTATAAAATATCGATTGTAAAGTCATGTAAGTTGCTTTTAAAAAATATATAGAAATTCTATAAATATAATAAATGAATAAGTTAGATTTATGAATTAAATATATAGTATATAAAAAAGAATTATTTACTTTATTAATTTGTGTAAAAAAATGTTTAATTTATAAAATATTTTCTTTTATATTATCATAAAAGTTAAATACTTTTACTTTTTGTTTAAAGTTCAAATTTGGTTCATCGATTTATGAGATTTAATTTTACTTCGACCTACGTAAAAATCGAATGCGAGTAATGTCGTTTATTTGTTAACGTGATAAATTTTAAAGTTTTGGCGTCTTTCGACCTACGAAAAAAAATTATATCTAACGGGAGAATCTGTAAATTTATCATTCACATTTTCATGAAAATATGATGAATATTTTCCTTTTTATTCATAGATAAATATAAAAATATAACGTCAACGATTTATTAAAGAATTAACATAAATTAATGATGTTTTTCCAGTTAAATATATAATTTTATATTTATTTAATAATAGATATATATATGTATAAATCACACCAAAAATAAATAAATAAAAGATGACAAAATAATTCATAAATTTTATAATAAAATATATCATGAAGTTCTCAAATATTTTGATTTTAATAAATTATTTCTCATTTAAATTTATTATATATCCTTTATAAAAAATGCTTTTTAAAAGTTTCAAAGAAATGAATGTTTTAAATCCCAGGCTTATTTATGAATAATTAATAAAATGCACTCCTAAATTTTAATATTTTCATGTTATTCTAATTACTGGTTAATGGTTACGTGAGGGTAGTCAATATTTAGTAATTATTAAACGTTATTCACTTGTATGAATAGTAAATTATCAACGTTATACTTAATTTTCTCATAGATTCACATATGTTTAACGTAACAATTAATTAAATATACGCAATATATTAATTTACACATATATAATTGAACAAAGACAAACGTCAAATACGTAATTATTACAAGAGTTTATGATTGTTTTATAAATAAATAATTTATTTTTTTTTTATAAAATGCAATAATCTATATAGAAAATATAAGAATAAGGTTTATCTTTTATCTATTGGTATTAAATTTATTACTTATCCTTTGTCAAAGTTAACTGTAGACAGGGGCTACTTTTGTAATAATTTATATAAAATTTATCATTATCCGTATCAGTATAAATCTAACGTTTGCGGATGTAAAACTTTATTAAATAAAAATTATCGTAAATATATTTTATAAAATAGAACAAACAATAAATGTCTTCATAATAAGCCGTTTTTACACACTTAAAGAATAATAGTTTCTACAGAGGATTTGACCTGTTATTGGAAGCTATTTCGCCTCCATAATATACAAAACCAGCAAAAAATTTCGTATAGACAATTATTGTTTATTTTATTCTATTATTATCAGCCTTCTACTTTACTAACAATTTTCATGTTTGTTGTATTTTTGAAAATTTTATTGTTTAATATGTTATGTTTTTCTTAAAGCATACGATAAATATTCTTCTTTTATTTCTAAAATAATATCTCTATGTTTCTAATGAGGAAGAATATTTTAATCAATTGTTTTGCTTCTTAGACTATTTTGGAAATAAAATATATTTAGATCGATAACAAAAATAATAAAGTTTAAATCGTCAAAATGAATATTTTAAAGTTAATAATTAAAAAAATTAAATAGTATAACGAATATAAGAGAATAAACTGTATTAAAATAGAAATAATATAAGTAAAGTAAGAAACTAAAGTTCAAAATTTAGAAAACAATGTAATTTTTTTCCATTAATTTAGGTATTATTTATGAAAAGAACGAGTTTATATTTCAAATATTTTATTTCTCATATAATTATAATTTAATTTATGTTTCTCATCATTCCAGATAATCATAAAAAGATTTAAAGTTGTAACAAAATAAAATTAAAAAAAAAAACATTTAAAGAATTACCAACTCGTGTCTACCTGAATATTTTAAGAGGAAGAACGGAAAATCTAATTAATCAAATAAAATTATTTTATTACTTTCCTGTATTTATTCAAGTTTGTTGGTGGAATATGGTTAGTTTTAAATTTCATAACGCGTTAATATTTTTTTTTTAATTTCTCCAATAGGATCTTTGTCAATGAAATTTTCTTTATGAAAGAAAGGAAAATTAGAAAAATTTGATTTGATTGTAATGAAGAAAAAATGAGGGCTGTAACAAGGGAAAGAAGTAGTCACTTTTACTTCTGATGTCACGTTGTCTAGAAATCAGGTTCTCATCTCACTTGGATGAAGACTATTAAATTAGTCGACATTGCATTTTCCTGCTTCCATTTTATACTAGATTCTTGTAATGAGACTACTAAGTGATATTGTATTCCTATCTTCTTAAGATAAAAACTCTTTTTCTAACTTCCGCTATCCGAAGACGAATTCTTATAATTAGAACAAATTTTGTAAATTTAATGAAAAATAGCTTCGCAACAAACGAAAGAAAGATGCAATTAAGTAAATATAAAAGCAAAAAGAAATAAAGGAAAAAAAAGTGAGGTTTTTAAAACATTGCAACATTTTTATTTCAATATTCTTTATTTCCAATTCTTAAAAATAATATAATAATAAAAAAGATAGCGGAAATTCTTTTTTAACCAATGAAATATATTTATATAAGAAATTTAATTAAAATTTTCTACATTATAATCCAAAAATAATCCAAAAATTGTTTTTCTTTATTCACTTCAAATAAAATTATTAGTAGATTTTTCTTTTGACAGTCAATGAACATAAAATTATTATTTAGGAGAAAAAAATTCATTAAAAATAATAAAAATATATCATATTTAAAAAGCGAAATTACTTCTTTCTTTTTCTTTTTAGATATTATAAGAAATTTTATCAAACTAAAAATTTTTTAAAATAAAAACTAATTTTTTTTAATGCTGTTTGCAAGAAGTTTATTTTATATTTTTCATCTTAAAACATTTATTTATTTCCTAAAAGCATTAAAACATTGGATTTCTTCAAGCAGTTTATTTACAGATAAAAAATTGATTGATTAAAAAAGTAAGTTTAATATTTAAAAATCGCATTTTGTTATTCAATTAAAATACTTTCAAAAATTAATTTTTGTCAAAAAATTCTATTCTTATCACTTATTATAATTGAGAATCTTGACTTAAAATATATAAATTGTTTGTTGAGATATTTTATAATAAAAAAATTATTAAGATTATTAAACTGTATTTAATTTTATGTGTATAATTATTAAGGATATTATTTTTGAAATTTTAATTTTATATTTAAAAAAAATAGATTTAAAATTAAAGATTATTTGTGAAGAAATTAATTTTGATTTAAAGTTTAATTTATTAAAATCAAGATTATTTATTAAATTATTTTATGTATATGTTTTATAATATAATGTTCGTGTTAAATTTAACTATGTAATGGTTTTTTAAAATAGAAATTTGATAAAAATCTATAACAGGAATTGATAAACAAAAATATTAAATTAAGAATAACATTTAAAATTAAATTTAACTTTAATTTATTTTCACTTAAGCATTAATTATATGAAGCATTATATAATAATAAAAGTTGACAGACACTTATAGTAGACATTTTCAGTTTAAAACGATCTTTAATAAATTCTTTAAGGGAAGTAAATAAGAACTAATTAACTGAAAAATCTCTAAAATCAGGGGAAAAAAGTAATAAAGATTACGAGATATAATTAAATTATAAATTGATTTGTTATTAAGATAATTATTCAATCTATAATTATCTCGTAGGAGGGACGTTACTTAATTTTTAAAGTAATTAAATGATTTAAAACACTTTTTTAATGTATTTACTTAAAAATAATAATCACTTTAAACTGTTTAGAAGATAAAACTTACGAAAATTTATAGCTGATTTGTCATCAGTTATATCAAGAAAAATTTTGTTGCCAGTTTTTTTCGTTTGGATCAATGTATTTCGAGTAGAAATCTGAGATATATCTTCCACTCTGCTGTACAATTGGCTGTGGATTATGGACATAGTTAGAGCTGTCCAAATTCAATGTCATCGGAGCGAACAACTTCGTTCAGATTGGATGTCTAGCTGGAGTCTAAGACTAGGTCTAATGACGTACTCAGTACAGAAAAACCTACATTGCAGGTAGATATATATCTATATANATTACTGCCTCTTCGTGTTTAGGTTTTAATGAATTTATATATATGTGTGTGTAGATTTATATAATATATATACAAATAATATACATTATAATAAATTTTTTTTAAAAAACAGCGTTTTTCAAAACTTTATATAGGCTTATATCAAAAAAATCCCGTATTTTACTCACTCAAACAGGATGTATTCAATGACTACTAATTTGTAATCTTCAGTCAGGAAGTTCAATATTAGCAATGATGTCGTTCAAATATATGATAGGCCCTATATATAAGGTTGCAATTTTAGATAAAAATCTTGCTTTACTTAGCTACAGATATAATAATTTTTTAAACAACAATTAAATTTAAATTTATGTTTTCGAAGTTTTAACGTGTTACGAATATATTTTGATATTAGTTCTCGTAATTACAATCAATATAATGTCATAAANAATTTAAAAGCAGAGAACATTTTACTTGATAAAATTTGAAGAAAATGTTTACTTTTATACATATGCTGCACTTCTTTGAATATACATTACTTAAAAGTTGTCTAAAATAATATATATGTGAATTGTGATGTACTGTAACTGTAAATGTTTACTTTGAAAATATATTTGATTAACATGATATATTTAATAACACTCTATAAAAAATGAAAGAAATTCTATGTTGTTGCTTGTGATAAATCGTCGAGTTAAGTTATTGACAGAAAATAAAGCTAGAGAAACGTAATGGGCAAACAAAGATAAGAAGCCAAAATAAAAAAACTTAATAGTAAATAAATAATGGGTCTAAGTTCATAATTATATCTGAAGTCATTAGAAGTTGTAAGTTTACTATAGATATGGAGTTAATGCATTTTATACGAGAAGAAACGAATTATTTACATGTTTAATATAAAAATAAAAATTAAAAAAAATTGCATATAATGTTTAAGTTTATTTCAATTTATTATTTTTAAATATTTCACCAGTAATATTAAATATTTATTTTTGATTTCGCTTTTATCGTATTTTTTCATTATCCGATACATCTTTTGACAGAATTTTCAATGTTTTAAATATTAATATTTTGTGTCACAGCTTCAGATCTATTAAAATGTTTAGTATTGGAATTAATAAAAGTAATTTTTCATCTTTAATTATTGCGACCAACATACCAATGAAGGTTTTTTCAGCTATGAAAGTATCAATCATTTTCTTATTAATCATTCAACATAACAATTACATATAGTAATAAAATATTAATTTCATGAGATTCAACACTTTTCTATTCATTTTTTAATAAATATTTCATTTATGTAATTTTAATATAGTTTTTAATCAATAAACGTATTGTTTAAACATAATTTCTTTTATCTTTTCGATCGTTTTAGTTATTAGGAAATACATTAAATAAAAATGTTTAAAAAATAAAATATTTCTCAAATTAAATTTAGAGTATTAAAGAAAATCCGGACTTTATAAGAATGGTAGCATTTCTTTAGTCCATATCTTGAGATATTTTCTCTTTACTGTCCACTGCACAGAATCTAACACCAGTAATGCCTAGACGGTGTACCTTCTATACCATTTTATTGTCCGTTGCCTCATGTCGCTGATTGGGGGAAAGAGGGGTTAGCCAGATAGAGATTGAACCAATCCTCGTGAGTCGAGCCAAGTCTCAAGATATTTCTTTTCTTTGGCCGTGTGGTTGTAGTGTGTCCCGCCAGAGGGTGTTTGTCTTAGCGTTAGCTTGGGTAAACTGTTCTGTTCTTTATTGTTCCCACGTACGTTGAACACAGTGACTTCTGTGATAGGACAGAAAACTACACTATAGTATACCACTGGTAAAGTTGGATTTTAGATTCTCTTCCAGTGCTACTAGAATTTAATGTTTTTGTACAAAGAGTCCGGAAGCACTTCAACAAAATACAATGTAGTTTGGTACCTCTAAAGTTAAGGGTGGCTTTCTGTAAATGGATGGAATGCACCAGTAACTTTTTCTTCTTTTTTTTCTTTTTGCAACCAAACACTCTCTTGGCGGTTTATAAAATCTAAATAATTTTATGCGTTTTACATTTCTCCCAATTCTCAGTATATAAAGTATACCTACAATATATATTATGGATTTTATCTTAATTTGTGATATTAGAAATAAATTACTTTTACGGAGAAAGTATATTTATCTAAATCAAGATAACCTTTATAAAATTTAAAAGAAGATGAAAGTAATGCAGAATATGTGAAAATGATGTCGAAAACTTCTCGTTAAAATTATTAACAATGTTAAGATTGTTAACATACAACAATATTGTAACGACGGATATTGTTACAGGTGTAATCAATAGGATATCGATAAATCCCATTTGTTACTATCGTCACAAAAATACAATCACGTAGTTTGTTGTTATTCATGTCGCGCTAGTAAATGGTCGGATCAGAGGACAATTACTGTGCATGGTACAGAATGGAAACGTTGTCCAACTACATGCATTGCGTATTGATTGCGCCTTCCAACGCATTCAACACCCAGCTGAACTTAAGTAAATAGTAATTTTAAGTAAAAATTAAATGTATGTTATCCCTACTGCATTTAGCATTAGAAAAATGGGAAATTAATGATTTAAATTTATGTTTAAATGAATTACAATTAAATATGCAGAATTTATTTTCACTTTTAATAACGAAAGGATATTAGAATGGATTTTTAATTATTTTAATTCTTAAGTGAATCTTACATGATCATTTTCGTGATAGCTTTACGATTAAACTTTCTATGACTTTATTCGATACTTTAAATACCACGCTCGTAATTTATATTTTTAATTATTTTCCATAAAATTTCTAATTACGAAAACTTCATAATGTATATTTAAACGTGTATATGTAAAAGATTTAAACGCTCAGATTTATTTACAATTTAATAGCAACAAGAACAATCACAGACTTTCTCGTTTAATGCAAGACGATTTGAGTTTAAGTAACGTTCAGCGATAAGTAGCTTTTATTAAAAATTATATAAATAGGCTTTGTTAAATTCTTTATTAATTTATTTTAAATAATAAAGGTAATCTCATTAAAATTGAATAATTCTGTGTTGCGTGTTAAAAATATTGACAGTTACTTGTTACTATTATTATTATTTTATGCTATTTTTTCTCCATTATTCTTCACACGTAATGTTGTATGTTATATACAATAAAACATATTCAGTTATATTAATGAAGTATGTTAATAAGGGTATTGCATCTGCGGTTCTTTTCGATGATTTCATTTTTCTTTCAATTCGTTTCTATCATCTGTAGTGCTACATTCACATAAAGTACGATTCATTATCGTTGTAGTGATCCAATAGAAAAACAGCGTGAGTCCTAAGTCACCCAGCAGATGCTAGGCATCCCGCTGAGAAGAGAAAAATGTCCTGGTAGTAATCATGAGACAACTCCACCTAGTAATGATTCCTGCAACGCAGTCCGGGATGGGTGCCGTAATGACAATACACTTAGTCAAGCGTGGATTGTGTATCTGCTGATGTATGTCAGTTTTGAAAGCCAATATTTTCTGATAGTGGCGTATACAAAACTGATTTAATTTTATCTCAGATTTTGGTCATAATGACCAGCAACGTATAAATCTTAATTCTGCTGATCGTCAAGAGAGTCGTTACTACTGCACTGGTGTCGTAAAACGTACTTTTTTCTCCGGCGAGAAAAGAAAACAGGAAAAAAATTCTAGATGGTCGTTTGGTCAATAGAATTGTTTGGCAGATTAACTAGAAAGGAGCCTTTGTCAATGGAAAAGAGGACATTTGCTCATTATGTGAGACAGAGAAGGAGATTATTGTCAGTCACACGCCTCAAATTCTTATGTGAGTTGTAAAACTTGTAGCTGGAAAAATTTCTGCTATACCAGATCATTTGATGTGAACTATACTGTCTAAGGTTATGTATCTCGTTTGGTAGAGACCATAAAACATGCTTCGGAAGCTCTAAGCTTGAATACAATAAAGAACTTGACTTGCTTACAAAGTTTTCCATCCACGTACTCAACTGAAATTTCGGTAATGGCTTTGTTTTGTAATGTTTAGAAAAATGATTCCAAATGTTCAATTTATGGATTTCTTCAGGATTGTGATACTGTTAAGGTAATTGAATATTCTGTAATTCCTAGAACAGTAACAATCGAATCTCGAAAACCAAAGAATCACACTTTTCTACAAACTATTTTCTTTTACCAACTTAGAAATAAATTATATTTAGAAATTTAAAATAAATAACTTATACTATCTAGCAAAATTATAAATGCATCATAAAAGTTAAAAATTAAATTAAAATAATTCAATTATGTTAAATTAACGTTAGGATATTTCGTAAAATATTTAAAACGAATATATAAATTATCACCTTATGGCTAAACCTGTTAAGGCTTTCTAGAAAATTCTTTATTGATTAATCGCTGTTTCTGAAACTTTTATATTCGACGAGACTTTTAGTACCAGAAATTCATTTTGAGAACTCCAAGAAAAGAATTCCGACATCGAGCAGTGAAATCCATGAAGAAATTTTGCTTTTTTTTTTTTTTCTCTCCCCTCTCATTTTTCTATTCTCTGCACATCATCATTACTCCAGAACTTATTTTTTTTCTTATCTTTTACAGATGGCATTTATTTCTTAACACTTCTTTACTATTTTGTTTACGAAGCTAGACAATGTTAGAAGCTTGACATCTAAACAGAAAGAAACCGATAACCAGTAATAAAAAGAAATCTAATGAGAAGTGGGATGTTTGTACTAAAGATATAACGTTCAACTTGTCAACTGTCAATATTTATAAAACTAATTTTAAAATCTTGTTTTCCTTTGTTTTGTTTCTAATGAGGTTGTTTATAAAATAAATCAATGGAAAACTTATAAAAAATTTCTTTTATATATATATATATACGTATGCTCGCTTGTGTGAGTGTGCTTGTTTTTTACTGCTCTTTTTTTTAGCTTTGAATTTTAGAATATCCTTTGAGAGTATATTCATTCAAAAAAGGAGCGAATGATCTTATACTAGAATTTTAAATCAGACATAAAATATAGTTATTCAGCCCATCTATCTGTCAAAAACATTTTTTAAAACTTAAAAATATTTTTCTGCTCAGTTTGTGTATATCATAAATTATGGTAAAGTTCTTCAAGCGTTTTTGATGTTACCTCAGATATATAGATATATATATATTTGAAGTTGTTCGCATTTCCAAAATAAGGAATGTTTCTCAGTTGTTAAGATATTGTGATTTTTGAAAGTTTTTTCAACTATTTCTATTTCCCAACTGTTGCCTCCGGAGACAACCGAACGAAACACAAAATGTTGTCTTTAAATTTCATTTCAAAAGTTCAATAAAATTTTACCGTATCAAAATTCTCTTCCAGTAAAAGAAACTAAATGTGGACAATTTTTTTAACTTATTAAAGGCCGTCTTTTTCACTTAAAAGTTATTTAATTTAATTTAAAAAAAGATGATAACTGTACAATTGAAAAGTGTAATTATTTTTACTAAAAATGTAATATTGTATAATATTATTATTTTATATAAAAATATTGAAAATATTTTATTTTATTACGAGATTTAAATAGTTTTAGTTATAGAAATAAAATATAAATTCAGTTTAATAAAAAGTGAAGTTTCGTTTTATAAAATTGCATCGTGAATGACAAGAAAATAAATCTCTTCAAAAAATCGTATTTAAAATGATAGAATTAATCAGAATTTTTAAACAAAATGCAAGTATATAGAATGATTACATCTTATTCTTCAGGGTACATTTGCCTCAACAGTTCTTCGAATTTTCTATCTCACTAGTTAGATAATTTTATCCCATTTCTCTCAGTTATTGAAGCATTCTGTTAATCTCTTAAAGATATTTTTCTTTTGGAAATAAAAGATAAAAATCTGAAAAGAAATAAACGAATAATAAGTTACGCACAATTTTTTCTTGGTTACTATAATCATCTTATCGTCAAAAAATAAAAAGTTATTATATTCGACATTTCCATCAATAGTAAAGTAAAGCATCTGCGTTGCCTTCCAACCCGTGCATCGAATGGTACAGTCGACGTGGAGTGAAGCGCCCCACACCAGCCGAGCAAGTGGTAGTCTTGTGTCAGAACACTGTCGTCACTAGAAGAGTTAGGAACTAGAAGAACGGAAGGAAGGTTATTCTGAGGATAAGGTGTTTACGGAAAAGTTGCAAGATAAAGAAAGATGAAGTATTGGTGATTCCAGCATCATGTTTTTGGAACGGCAAGTCACTACGATTCAGACCAAGATTACTGGTCGTTATTTGCTTAACTGTGCCATTGTTTTCCTTGTGGTCATCGTTACAAGTAAGTATCTTTTTTCCAAATACACAGCTTGTAATTTAATTTCGATTTCTTTTACAACTACCCTTTTTTTGATCAATGCCTTGGTCGTTTTCTTTAAGTTGTTTCCAAATAAGAATCTTAGCGGGATCGCACGTTACATCTTTAAAAATACAAATTTTTTACTCGCCGTAATTAAATGATACCGATTTTCCTTTTATTCTTACGATTGGTAATAAGAAAACATTAAGTTTTTATACATTTTCTACACGATCTTGTATTTATTTATTTCAAAAATAGAATGATTTATCATTAAAATTGTGTGAAAATGAAAAATTGATATACTCAGTTCGAGTAGTTATAAATGCTACTATAGTGAGATATTAAATTAGAAGAAATATTTAAGAGAAATTCTTTCTATCTTTAAAGGTAAAAGCTTTTCTACCACAGATAGAGAAGCGTTGTAGCGAACAGACCTTAGAATCGAAGGTACTGCAAAGCGAAAAGATTAAACTGCAAGGAACTTTACATTCGCTTCACGATCACACTTCCAATAAAATTCCGTTTAGATAATCGTCGACCTCTGTAATTGAAATTTCGTTGTAACGCTTAGGGTCCCTCCTCCGCACGCTTTGGCTCACGCTTCCAACTTCAATTTCGAAATTAGCAAAGGCAAAAAGCTACTCAAGCACGAACTGGAGCGGTCAATATCTGATTAAAGGTGCTCTATGTCGCTTTATGTTTGCTATTATTTCTAAATCCGTGTGGATTAGTTGTAAAGTTCTTAGCTTGTACCCACTCATTTAAAGCAGCTTTTAATATTTGATGAAATGCTTATTTAGTTAGAGGATTAGATTAGAGATTAGAAATTATTTAGAAGATTATCTCTCCTTTAACAGTAACACCTCAAGCAACATTTCAGCATTCTCATTTCTACTTTAAAACTTGTGATTTCTTACTCATTAACAATTTTAATTGGGTTCCATTTCCTTAAATACAATATAATGATAAATTATATAATTAAAATTTTTTAAAATATAAATATAGGAATTTACAAAGATTTTTAAAGAATAATGGGCTATTAGATATTGTTTAATGGAGAAAATTTTGTTTTTCAACAAGTACCTGGCGACCTGTTTTCTAGAAATTGGAACCGACGTTCTCAGTAAGAGATGTCTAGTATGAGAAATCAGCTGATGATTTCACACGGTTAGTTTTTTATATCCTATTTCGAGCAAAAATCACAAGAAGGAAAAAAATATGCTTTAGATACCTGGAACCATTACTGTGGGTTGTCAGTAACAATGATTGGTTCTCGAAGAAAAGAATTCGAAGAACTTAAATTCATATTTGTAACAAAGCGTAGATTTTTATGGATATTGAAAATATTTATAAAGAAAATTTTTTATTTCTATAATATAAATGTACAAGCAAGAAATCATTTTTTAAAAATAGCGAAACGTTGTAAATTACTGTAATTATTTAATGGTGTGAAGCGAAAGATTGTATAATCAATTAATCCTTCACTTGTATATAACTCGATATTAAGTTTTACGATTACTGCCTCTTCGTGTTTAGGTTTTAATGAATTTATATATATGTGTGTGTAGATTTATATAATATATATACAAATAATATACATTATAATAAATTTTTTTTAAAAAACAGCGTTTTTCAAAACTTTATATAGGCTTATATCAAAAAAATCCCGTATTTTACTCACTCAAACAGGATGTATTCAATGACTACTAATTTGTAATCTTCAGTCAGGAAGTTCAATATTAGCAATGATGTCGTTCAAATATATGATAGGCCCTATATATAAGGTTGCAATTTTAGATAAAAATCTTGCTTTACTTAGCTACAGATATAATAATTTTTTAAACAACAATTAAATTTAAATTTATGTTTTCGAAGTTTTAACGTGTTACGAATATATTTTGATATTAGTTCTCGTAATTACAATCAATATAATGTCATAAATAGAACAGAAATAAGTTAAAATATTTTAAATTGTATTTTTATAAAATTGTAGAATTTAAAATTTTATTAGATTTATTTTTCTTTAAATTTAAAACATAAATATTATATAAATAGCATATGTTATTTGGGAACTATAGTTAAAAAAATATACACATTTAAATTTTAATTAAAATTGATCCATAGATAAATTATGAAATATTTAAAATATATATATATTACAATTTTCTCAATTAATATATAGAGACTATTATATAATTTTAAATGATTTTTAACGCAAGACACAATTTTCAATTCGACAAAATATAATTTTTTGGTGTATCTTTTATTAATTAAATAGGAATGTTATGGTTCATTTAAATCAAATATCAGGATAAAAATAATTTAACTTATAATATGAGTGTTTGATATATTTTTGATAATTTTCTTATAAGAAAAATTCCTATTTATCAGTTCAAAGAATACAACAAATTGATACAATATTGCAATTTAAACTTTTTAATACAACATTTTTAAAATGTTAAATGGAAAAATATCATTTTAATCATCGTCAAATCTTTCGAAGAATTTGTATATGATTTTTTTTTCATTTGGAGTAAAAAATTCTATTTTTTGGGTAAATTGAAACTGAATAAAAAGAAATTTTTATGAATAATATTGTATTAGAAATTTCATTTCTAACATTGATTTTTCGACTTTGCTATAATTACATATGATTAGTTTCTTATGTTATGAGAATTTTAATTTGCCAACTCAAATTAATTTCAAAATATAATAAATGTCATTAATTCTAGGGGGAAAAATTCATTTATTTCATTTTAAATTACGAGAAAAGTTATGCGTTTCAGTTGTATAAATTTATTCAGTTAATAACCATTAAAATAAATCATATTTTCGAAGAATCAAAAATGATATTATAGTTTATTAATTTATATAATTTATAATTTATCTAATGTATCTTTTATTAATTAAGATGGTAACGTATTTATCAACTAACTTAGAATTATATTTGATAATATAAGAAAGCTAATTTAGGATAATGCATTAGCAATGCTTTAATGATTATTAGTCTCCATTTTATAGAAAATTTATGGTATTAATGTTTTTCAATTAATTCAAAAAGAATATTCTCATTATTACCGAATTATCACGTAAGAGACTAATAATTAATCTCATTGCATATTTTTCTCACGTGCTGTCTAACTTTAGTACCTCGTGAGAATAAACGTTTGATAAGAATGAATACTGACAAGTGGGACTTTGACAAACAGGTTGTCATGAATACTTCCACAATATGACATTTCAAATAATGATTGCACGCGTCATATTGTACAAACCGTGAGACCCATGAGATTACTTTGGTGAGCTGAAATTATCTTGATGTGTTCCCTAATGAAGTTCTGGATGATTGTATACTATATCATTTACCTTAAGTCATTACGTGCACTATAATATCTACAGCTATTCCGGTATGTGTGTGCACAGCCTGTTGAATATGTTTATTCGAAATGGTGTTAATTGTACTTGGTAATCAAATGAGGATTCTATAGGAGTCGTGTTTTGTTTACTATAAACGCAACGAATTAGTGGGTGTTTGAATACCGCGTATTGATGTAGCAGCTTTCAATCTAAGTAAACTTTGAAATTTTACATTGATAATAATGTTAAAGAAATTGTTAAAGGAAGCATTTGTTTAAAAAAGTATTAAGTTTGTTTAATAGGAACCGTGTAATGTTGATTAGAAGTATGTTTATTTTGGTATAATCTATTAAATTCACTTTGCCGTGACAAATGATAAGTTTTTTTGTATTTTAATATTCTAAATTGCAATTTAAAATGTTTAATAAAGTGAGTAAAAAAGAATAATTAAGCGAGCAAGATGGTACAAAGATTAAATCGCTACGAGGTAGCGCATAATTTGTGATCTCCCGCAGGATCTTTGTTAGTAAAACTTAAAATTATGCGTTCGGTCGAATTTTAGAATTAAAGAGCTACTCAGCTCTAAATGACACCTATCTAATGACCTGGCAATCAAGTTTTTCAACCAAGCCCACTACACAACTTAATTACTAGACACCGCACACTGGGAGAGGGTGAACGAAGGAAGTCGTTATCGAGACGGACACTTGAACCTTATCGTCTCCAATTAAGTTTCTCTTGTCTCAACCCCGCATCAGAGACGGACAATGCCTTGATGAACACTAATACTATAGTTCGACTAAGTTTGAGATGGCAAAGAACTCCCGTCTGCAAGTACGAAGTTCTCTATGTGGCCACAATCCTCTCGAGATCTCTGTCATCTATCGGCTTGTTTTCTCAACAGATTTCTTCAAGAAAGAAAAAGCACACCCTTGTGTGTTATCCATCAATAAATGAAGTGTGTGGTACATCTTTGCCTATTGTATTGTTTAGTTTACTCTAGAGAAATGCTACAATGTACTCAATACAGAAATTATTACAGTTTAAAAAATACCATGATTCAAAATTAGACCATTAAATTCCCATTCCATAATATATCACTTTGACTTATTAGAATCACATAAAAGCATCAATTTGTATATATGTATAGCTACATTTAAAATTTATAACTGAATCTTGTTAATATACTAATATTATACGCTTTAACATAAATTATATATGAAGCCCTGTTTATGATTAGTATTCTCATAGTAATTACATTAATCGCATTGGTAATAAACAGAAATTAAACCCATAATGGTACGTCAATTGTTATTGTTAGCGATGAGACTGGCAATAAATACAATAACTCGTATAATTACTAAGTATTTCCCCTTTATATAAGTGTAGTTTGATACCTTATCACGTGTCTTAAACCGATTGAATTTTAAGTAATTTTGCAATTCAGCATTTATAAATTTTCTCAATTTACAATCTTTAGTTTTGAAAAATGATGTTTGATTGGACAAGACGGTAGCTAGTTTTATTCTATTTGACCCAGTGGGAACAATCTATCAAATTGAGAAAGAAAACTCTTAGCAGAAAACTACTTTCTTTCCTTTTATTTTGAAGAAACGTTCGTTGCCAATTGTATTGTTACGTCTCTTTGGTTGCCAGTAAAAAAAGGAATACAACAGATCAGCAATTTAACTGTTGTCGTGATTCATTTTGAATATAAGAAATTAATCTTTTTAATATGAGTGTAACATTACAGCACTTAAAAAATAGAAAAAAAATCAATTAATTTATTACTAGACGTTGTAAAAGATTATTTTTAGCAACTGCAGTAATTTGTTATTATTCACGAATAATAATAACTTTTTGGCATTTCTCTAGTGAAAAAAATATTTTAAAAAATGTCCTTTACATCATCATGTCAATGAAATGTCGCCCTCTTTCGAACCATTGGCTTTCAATCCCCAGTGAATAACTTCCTGAATTTTACAACAGTTAAATGCAGTTTAAAACAAATATAAACAGGAACTAGAATCTGTATATAAATCAAATAAATATACTTTTTATCTTTTCTTTTATTCCTGAATGTTAACTTGTTTATTACTTTAAAAACAAATGCAATCTAATATACAACTTTTCAGTTGGATGTACTGTACTGCAATAAGTGAAAATATACACAATACAAAAACATAAATTTATTGAAAGAACAATGTCAAGAAAATAACTTTAGTGTTGAGAAGTTTGCAAATAAAATTGAATACATCAAGACAAAAGTTCAGCTCTTGTATGTATAATACGAATAATTTTATTACAATACATTATTCGATCACTAAAAAAAAATAATAAAATATATCTATGTATATATATACACACACGCAGATATATATAAACAAATGTTGATTTTTTAACATTATCAATCGCTTCTAACATGGAGAAGTATTAAATCAACTCAATCGTATTTTTCCATTTTATTAAATATAATTTTCAAATCCATTTTTGAATGGAATTTTTATTCGATTTATTTATTATTTCAGTTCGTTTTTAAGATTATTGCATCAAATAAATAAATGCAACCAGAACATTTTCTCTTGTTTCCAAACTAAAAATATCCGAGTACATGTTTAGGTCCTATCATAAATTTTATTTTTCATCAACAGTCTGAATATAAAGTTCTTTACTAAATCGATAACAGCTAAAAACATAAAAATCTTGTATACGTAAAACAATTTTAATAAGTAGAAAGTCGATAATGTTAAAATATTCAAAAGTATATAATAAATTCTTTCAAAGTTTTCTTTAAACGTCAATTTATATAAAAGTTTATTTAAATTATAATTATTAATTTAAATAATATGTTAATATATTTTGTTTCTTTTTAAAATCATATTCATTATATATTTTGTAAAAGTAAAGAAGAAAAATTAATCAATTTTATCGCCTGGAAGCTTTATTTTTCTACAGTAAAAAGGATTCTATAGTTAGAGAATAAAAGCTATTTTTGAACAATGCTCGATCTGTATTCAAACAATTCTATCGATTTTGTCATGTTTTATACAAATATTCATAACCTACTTTAAAACAATAGAATTTAACCAATTGATAATTTGATATAATATTCTGTCTGCTACTAATTGAAGCGAAGAATTAGTTAATTAGTGTGGAACTTAATTACCGTTTGGCCTTTCATTCATAACTTTAGTGTATAACTGTTAACTTTTAATAAATATGTATAATAATATTTTTATTCGTGTTATCAATAATTCGACAACCGAGACTTTCTTAGTCGTAAAAATTCTTTTTCTTCTCATTAATATTCCTGAAAACGTACAAAACTACATTAAGAATAGATTAAATTAACGTTGAAGATAAAATAATTCCTTATGTGAATAGAATTTTGAATCAATTATTAATTTAGACAGAAACAATTTTTAATATATAAACATCATTAGAATTGATTATGATTAAATTTTTATGAATTCATGACGAAGCAAAAGTTAACTTTTGAAAGATTATTTTTGTAGCATTTTTATTCTTGACGAGAACTTATTTGTTGGATAAGATTAAAGAGAAATCGAGTCACTAACTTCGTTAATAAATCTTCCTTTTGTATTCAACTTGTCACGTCGAAATCATACTTAAGTACTTGTAGTTCTTTGATCGAAAGAATATGCCCATATTAAATAGAGTCAAGGAAATAATTCTCATAGTTTTTATAGGTCAGAAAACTCGTATTTAAAAGTCTTCAAATGTGACAGTAATGACTAGTCTTGGATCTAAACGGAATATTTTTTCCTCTAGTAAATCAATCATTTGTTCGGATTACCATTGAAGATGAACACAAGCATTGATTTACTTATAAATGGACAATCTATTTAGTCATAATTGAAGTCTTCCTTAATCTTTGTGATTTACTTTCTATTAAATTGCAGAATATTAGACTTAAATGAAATCATATTCTTTGCATTTTACTAGCGAAATAATGAAGAAAAAAAACAATTAAAATATCAATTAAATATTAATTAGTTTACTTTTTTCTTTTAATCTATATAATTATCTAGTATTTTAAAGACAAATTATAATTAATTTTTACAATAAAAATTAATTGATTTAATGCTAAAATTCCAGTTTAATTCATTCAATTAAAAACCTTTCTATTTAAAAATAAAAATAAATTCTTTAATAACAAGAAAGTCAATTTTAAAAAATTATGAAAAATTGTTACAAAATAAATCTTTTCGCATAAAACGATTTTAATTATAGTAATTGTCTTCGTGTACCGCTTTATGGAAATAATATAAATACATTGTTTTATGTAGAATAAATTCATCATTCAAATGTTGAATAATCAACAAATTATACATGCGACAAAACAATTATCATAATCATTCAAATAGATGATGATAATTATTACAAATTATTGATAAATGCCAGCACTTACGTCCACGCAACCTTTTATTCAAATTACAAATGGAATGCAAGAATAACTCATTCTTAACCTCGACAAGATGTAATTGGTAATTCAAATTATCAAGCTTTACAAAGTAAGGGGGAATGCAAAATAAATAAATAATAAATTTCAAAGACAAAAAGCGTATTTTAAAACTTTAATTACGTTCGTATTTAGACTTTATTATGATAAAGTAAAACATGCTACTAAGATAATAAACGTTAGGGAGTTATAAATATCACTGGTATGACGATAAAATTATTTTATTCGCATCCATATTTTATTCATAGATGTGTTATTAGGATGGAGATTTTAGTATGATGATATAAATCAGGATATAGTCCATTCCTGTTCCTTCTTCATATGAAAGATTTGACGTTCTTCTTTAAAAATATTGGAATAGTTGGCCATTGAACTCCCGAAAATCTTGTTAGCATTCCTTTTCTTGTAAGTTAAAGATAAGATTCTGGTGCAATGGATGAAGAAGTTTGTCCAGCATATGTTTACGACATGTAACTCGAATGTAAGACTTTTTGCATCGAGTATATAATATATTTTACGAAAGATTAAATTAATTTTACTTTTTTCTGTAAACAACTTTCTAAATAAAACAAATTTTTGTTATCAAATTGATAATGTCAAAGTACATTTTGATATAAAACATAAATAAGACTGGCATTTCATTTATTACACGAGTCATCTTTACCGAAATAGAAAAGATCAAAATAATAGAAAGACTGTTTTAAAATGACTACTATTTTTTATTGTTATATATTTTTTAAAGTATCGTAAAAAGTAGATTTTCAATAAATATTTTCACAAAAATCATTGAGTCGTAGAATCTATTGAAATTTCAATCGACAAAATGTGAATAAGCGAAATATTTTTCCAAGTGTCCCATCTAATGTATTGGATGTTGCCTTTGAACACAATGAAGAGAAGCAAAGAAAAAGATAGTTGCCAGTCTCCGGGTATTTACCTAATCTTTCAGCAGTTTTTCAGGACTGCCCCAATCTAGTACACAAAAAGACATTAGAAGAGACAGGTTGATAAATAATAGAAATAACAGTTACTGCAATGATTGTAAACGTGACAGGAAATACTAGTTGACTATTCTCGTGATTTTCACCCCCACGAGCCATCACGTATTACGAAAAGTCCACGTGTTGTCGAAGTTTTCTTCCAAAGTTGCTATGATACCTGTGTAATTCTCTTGAGATACAGACAGTTACAATCCACTCTAGTTGTTATCTGAGTAGACTAGCTTTTATAAATCAGACTGAAGTGATATATTTTCCTACCGATGGAAGGCAATACGATATCTCTTGAGCAATGCACTTATCGTTACTTAATACAAAATCTTTCATTGTCAAATAAATGCTATTCTGTTGATAACTGTGATTGCTCCGAAAAAAAAGAAAGAAAGAAGACGAAAAAACTCTTTACTTTCTTAAAGAATATGTATTATAAAACACTTGAAATGGTATTATTTTATTAAATTAAATCATTGAAACACGCATTTAAACATTTATATATGTTATTTTTTTCCCTTTTCTCATTTGTCACTCGGGCGTTGCACCCAAATCGGGTTGTAAGTCTCTAACTGAATTGATGGATACACATAACTTTTTAATAAAATTTAATAATGCAATTAACTTGAATTCAAGATCATCAATTAAAATTTGATTTCATTCCATTTTCAAAATAATATAATAAAATAATATATTTGTTAAGTGCTTAATTGGATTAAATATGTTTTTTTCAAATTAAATAATTCATGAATATGTATTCATTAAATATATATTTAATTTATCTTTTAAAGTATTTGTGAGGAATATAAATTAATTAATGTATTATTTTTAAAAATAATTTTAAAAAATGTATCGTTGGAATTTCGTACTTAATTAAATTCGATAATTAAAAATTAAAGAATATATGTATATATATATTTAAATGCATTTAAATTTTAATTTTATTTATAAATCTTTATTAATGATATTTGTTTATATAACTAACAAATGGCTAATTCAAATTTTTCAATTATGTAGACTATAAGGTAAACAATTTAAATGCAATAATTAATTTTAATTTATTTGAAATATTTATTTCAACAACCGTTGTTACCTGCGGAATACGTCATCAAATAGAAAAACTTAATTTAGAATTAAAAATTGAAATTTAATGTCTATCAAAAGTTACTTGTAGTCTGATATATGTGAAATGTAGTCACGCTTCCAACACCAACTACAAAAATGAATTACGAAATTTCTTTTTATACCGCATTTAAAGTGGTAAATCCAATATAACCCAACTTTTTATGGCCAAGTCCTAGTCCTACTGGCTAACAATTCAGTAAACCTGACATTCAATTGTTACAAAATCTCAATGATGCAAAAAGCTTCTTAGTAATTCCCTAAACAAAATAATAGAGGAATTTCAGAAAATTTGGAACCCAATATCTCCGGAACGGATCATCGAATCCGAAAACAAAAGGTTATTGTACTGTACATCTACAGACTATTCTCTATCTATCTATAATTAATTCGTTTAAATCCTCCAAGAAATCTAGGAAGAGTTTAGGGAACAAAAATCTCATTAGCGTAATATATATATATATATTAAATAAAATAAATAGTTAATTAGTTTAATGAACTATTAATTAATCAATATACTGTCAAAGAGCTTAAATGAATATAATAACTTCTTTAAAAAATTATAAAAATTAATTTAAAAACTAAACAATACTAGAAACTGCTTTTTAGTTATTAAATTAATACCTTTTCTTTATAAATTAAAAGAAAATCTATAAGATTTTTAATATATATTTTTTAAGAAACTCAACTCGCTCGATTCATACAAAAATACGAAAAGTGACTTTTATTTATTCTTACATTTTATGTAATATAATGTTAAAAATAATAAAACAAAATTTTAAAATGTTTAACCATATTATAAAAATACTTATTTATACGTAATTATGATATTTTTATATTTAAGACGTCATATATATCTTTGTATTATTAACCATAAAGATATTTAATGTTGTTCTTCACAAAGTCTTAAGTATTATGTTCTTTTTAAAATTTATAGCTTGAAAAATATTTTTATACATTAAAATTTTAATTCTTATATTTAATTTACTATATTAATTAGTGTAATAAGTTAAAATTTCTTTTATGGAATTATAAATCTAAATATACAGTCGACCCCCGTATAAGATCATTGATTATTCCGTTTTATATGAATTCCATGTTGTACGAGTCACTTAAATTTTACAAATACGTGAGCCGTTCACAGCCCGGTACATGTATTTGTAAAATCTAAGTGACTCGTACAACATGGAATTCATATAAAACGGAATAATCAATGATCTTATAGGGGGGTCGACTGTAANGTATTCAATGAATATTCTTACTGAAATTTTATAAAATATTTCCATATCAAACAGCGAAAAATTATTATCAGAGGAATAATATATATTTATATATTTTTAAAATAATTTTTTGATTAAAGTTTGGGTGAAATATTTTTTGATATTTTTCGTCAATCGATGTCCATTATTGATGTCCGGTTTCTCAGACTGAGATATGCGTAGACTTTTATATGCAGTTCGCAATTCTCTGCGGCGAGGAATAACACATGAAAATCAATACATAGTCTGACGGATTTTGATCTTTTCTTTTATCTTCGATGTCAGCGAGACAACAGACTTACTCATCTACGAAGCCCTTAAGCAATAGGTAATCAGCTTGATTTTTGATGTGAATGACTCACATCTTATTTTAATTCATATTTATGAACAGAATTATACAATCGATTCCATTAATATGTGGTTAGTCGTCGTGAAAAAACATTAAAAACATACTTTTTTTTATAAGAAATAATTTTTTAAATGAATATTAAATGTAGAATTTTTGTTAAATTTATTTCTAATTTTTAACCTTATTATATATATATGTATATATTTTTATGCTAAATGCATTTTTCTTTTTTGTTTAGATCGTGTCTAACCTACATAATTTTTTGGATATTCCTAGTCACGAATGTTTTCTAATCCAAAAGCGTCGTTTCTGAATTGTAGTAGAAAGTGTTTACAAAGAAAATAGAGAAAAATAGAAAGTATTTTCTATTTTAAGAGTCAATTCACGCAAAAAACTAAATCCTTTTTTGCCACCGATTTATTGACTAGGATAGATAAAGATCCGGTATGTTGGTTCTATCAGTCTAAAATGTAAGTTTTTTTTTTTTTTCCTATCTCGGATGCTGTCAATTGATACAGAGCTTTTCCACATCGTATCTTGTTAGCAAAGTTGAAGATGAAAGGAATAGTATAGCGATGTATAGAACGGTTGTCTCTGAAAGAACTTTTCTTTAGGATAATGTAACCGATATCATTATATCTAACTAGATATTTAAGTATGAAGGCATTTTGTACTGTGTAACAGCTTTAAATTTAAACTTTTTAAAGACATTAATTAAGTATTTTAAAAGTTGAAGCATTACGGAAGTTCTACGAGGATATTGTAATTTTGTAAGCAGCATAATTCAGGAAAAATTTGTCCGAATTTAGTTGAAAGCTGTTTTGTAATAAAGTAAGAAATTTGAAAGAACGATACTAAAACTTGCAATAAACTAACTATAATTTTTTGATATAGAAACATTTATTTTCGAAATAAAAGTCTTCATCATTGGCGAAACTTAGTAACAAGGTTCACATATATCACTAGTTATTGCACAGTCTCTGGTTCATGTGACATTCTTTCCTAACACAGCACCGTCTGCCAATCGCCATCAGAATGACAGTGCTGCTACTGGAACGCAGCTCTGCGGAAGTGGGCATTGAAAGCAAACCAAGATAATTTCCTGGCAAGTCGGACATACAATCTTCCCCCAACATTTCCCCTCTCCTTTATAGATAAACTTCAAGCTTCTTAAAAAAAGAAGGAAAAAAAAAAGAGAAAGAACTTTTCCAGATTTTTCATTCAGAACAATCGTAAACATTCCACAAGTAAAAGAAGAAAATGTTTTTTGACTTTCATCGCTATTCTCGAAATCGTGTTTTAAATGTTATATTTATTATTTTATAATACATAACTAAAAAGTAGGTTATATTTTTTATATATATAACTTACATAAAGTTTTGAATGAAATGATATTTTATCTTATTTCGCTAAATATTTTGGCTCATCTTTAACTTAATTTTATACATTATTAAGTGTTTCATTTCATTTAAGCAATTTGAAAAAATTGTAGACCTATAAATTTCCACTGTCGTCAATCTGTTTGTCTGTCCTTCCCTAATAATGAGAACGGTGTTAGATAGATGAAATTCGAGACAAGATATGGAAAGTGTAATGGTAATAAGCCCCGATTAACTATATATAAAGTTCCGATTTGCATCGGAAATTACGTAGTTTCAATTCAAAAATGACCGGCATGATTCGGTTGTTATCGGGAAAAGAACGATTAACAGGGGCAAGACACTATGGAGTGTATATATTTTAAATTAAATAAATTAAAAATATGATTAAAAATTACAGCTTGGCATTGTGACAATGTTACAATAATTTTTGCTCGTTAAAATAAGTTTTTAATTTTAATATTTAAAAAAGTTTTGCTTTCATTTACCAAAATGTCTATAATTAGTTTCCTCTTCTTAAATTTGATATTTTGAAAGGACTTCACGATCGTTTTGTTAATGGATGAACAATATAAAATCTACATTAGAGATTTTAAAATTTACTCCGATACGAAAGACAATTTTTGAAAGAACACATGTAGTAATTGACGCTTTAATACAGCATTCATGTTACTACAACAATTTGCAATTTCCTTTAGGAATTACTTAAAAAATCTGGCAAAAGTAAAGTATTTGGAGCTTTAAGATAGTTTCGCCTTTGGGAGAATCGTATTTGCTGTTATCTTTTCATTAGCTTTTCTCCCATTATCTGTTTCATTAGCGTCTGACTAATTTGATGACTGATAACAAAGGAAACATTTTCCAGCACATGGGTGGTGTCTTTGCTTTCGATAAGTCAGCTGCTGAATTCTTTTTATAGCTAGTTTCACATTAGGATTGCCTTAATGACAATGGCAGAAAAGGAAAACTGTAAGAGATTGGATAGAATTTGCATGACAGGTTCAGGGGGAAAAAATTTAGTCAGAAGTCATAGGAAGTTTCAGTCATGGTGATCATTATCCACACTGCTTGCCTTAAATGAAACGTTGGCCGGTACTGTTATCACTCAGTGAATTATGGATGAGTTGGGAGTCTATGCGTTTACTAACACAACGCCTGCTCTTCTTCATGCAAATAATGCTTTGTTCTTTGTCAAAATATGTCAGAATTGATCACGTGGCAACTTTTCTATTGGCTAATTAGATTTATACGGGAAAGAGAATATAATGGTTGTTCTGCTTCCAATGGTTTTATTATAAACTTGGTTGCTTTTATTATTTTTGTTTGGTTTGTAAATTTTTCTAAATAAACACAACTATTTTAAATTTACTCTCTGAAATTTGATGGTGAATATTACATAGTTTTAATGTATAATATTCGCCTTACATGATTTTTTTTTCATTCTATAAAAACAAATTTGGATTATGTCTATAAGTTATATATCAGTATGATGTATACGTCTTTATACAATTTACAATTCATATACATTTTAAATATATCTTTCGAAACTTTTTATAATTTCTCTTAATTTAATCAAACTTTTTAAAATAAGTTACAAAAAATAGAACCACTAAATCTAAAATTTTATATTTTTTCGAGGTTTAGCCTGAAAGAAAATGGAAAATTTAATATTTATGTTCTATAAACATATATTAAATAGTTAAATATATAGTTTCTTTGAAACTTTCTAAAGTTTGAAATGAAAAAATAAGATATATAATAATGAAAAATTTTAGAATTTTAGTTGAAAAATAACATAAAATTTACATAGTTTTAAAATTTTAAACAATAATATTACCTTACATGCTAATATTATTGTTTCCTCATTATTATTAAAATCCTCATTTTTAAAAAAAAAGTTTAAAATTAATTTCTTTATATTTATTCTTATATATTTTTAAATCTTTCTTCTTGCTTGATATTCCTTACATTTTATGTTTTTTTTATAATATAATTATTAAAGTATTATATTTTCTAATACATAAGATATAATTCTTTAAGACTATAACATCTCTTCAATATTGTCGAGACTTGTTATATATTGATTTAGTAATTTATCTACCTACATTTTATTTTTTATTTTTTACTAAGTAAAAGAAATAGAAAGCAGTAAACAAATAAGTGAAACAGAAACGATGTTTTCAATTTAATTCTAGTAAATTTTATAATTAAGATACAATTTGTTATTTTAGTCTTGTTGAAATTTTAATGTTGACTTTAGCCAACAAGTAAAGATTTCTATAGTTAAAATCTTAATTTTAAAAACATTCGTTCTTCTAAATATATAAAGTATATAAATATAAATTATATTTAGAAGAAAAATTTCTTTTAAAAATTCATTTTCATAATTTCAAATTTGCTAAGAAGATACAGGAAAATTTATTATAATTAATATTAAATAATGTTTATAAACTGATTATATTTTTAAATTTTATAAAATGGACAAATATTTCTTTATAGAGAGATTTATGAATCCAAAACATAACTATATATACACATGTATACAGTTAAGTTAAAATTGAGTAAATTTTTAATATATTTATAGCATTAAATTAAATTTAATGCTATAAATATATTAAATTATAATCTGTTCATATACATATTTATATACGATAAAAATCTAGCAAACTAATTTGATTATAGTTATATATATATATATAACTATAATCAAGCTATCATTTATAAGTTTCAACGAATTTCGACGTCAAGCAATATAAATTACAGCTTTTGGTTATTCTGAAAANAAATTCTTTTAAAATTATATTTATATGATTTATTTTATTTTTATTTTTTTGCTCTTATCAGAAATGACATAAGTGAATATAAATATCATTTTAAACATATAAATATGAAGAAATATTATTTTAAATTGCCTGTATAATAATTTTATAACATGTCTCTGAATTATTTTTCGTCTAGAACTGAAGTATTAAATTAAAAAAACTGAAATACTTATTTTATACACTTATTTACAATGAAATATAGTAATTAATATTGTAATTCCTATAATTTAAAGATTTTTTAAGATAGTCAGTTCTGAGATAAATTAAAAATTTAATATTAAAATATTAGTTTAATAAAAACCTGTTCTGATAATCTCAATTATCTTATAATATCAGATATGTAAACCGAAAATTCAATTTACATGACGTCATTTTGTGACTCTTCTATTAAATGAGCTGTTGAAACCTGTAGTAAAATAGTATATTTGATTTAAAATATCTTATAAAATTACTAAGGATATTTAAAATTTCGATATATATTTAGTATATTGACAAGTTAATGAGGATTTTTCCTTTCCATTGAGTTAATGATATATTCTTCTATGGTTAAGTTGTTATCTTTTGATCTTAATTTGCACCTTTATTCATTGTCAGTAGTGTTTCATGTAGAATACATTATGTAGAAAGAATACTTACTTCATAATACAAAATGTATGTAATCTATCGTAGAATAAATTTTGGTTAAATAAGCATTCACCTTAATCTAAAGGTTGCTTTGTCATATTTCATCTGCAACAAACATAGTGTATTTATATCGCTATAAGAAAAAAGTTTCTACCCTATTTCATAAACAAAATATTTTTTGCACGCTATTTCCAGAATCCTCATATCTGAACTTAGTAATATCTTGTCCTGCACGAAAGAAACTGATCAATCACTAAAATTACAAAACTATGCTTTGCATTTCATATTCCTATTCTAAAATTATAACAGGTTGTAATAATAATGGGAGAAGGAGAAAAAATGGGGATGTTTTCCAAGTTACTCTTTTACTCTTTATTTTTGATGATTGTGCAAGTTCCTTAAATGATCACTGACACGGTTAAACTACTGTATGTTTCGAATCATGCAAAGAAAATGATTTTGTCTTGAAGGTATATCTATTTTTAGAAAAAAAATGATTCTCCATAATAGTGTCTATATTCCCGAAAATGAATGTGTAGCTACGAGGGAAAAAGATGTAAATACTATGACTATTACAAATAATTTTAAAGAGTTTAATTATGAAATACTCTATTTAGATTTCCATGTAATAATCTTTAAAAAATTTAGATTATTAATTATTAAAAACAGCACGAAAAATTTTCACCTTTAGGAATTACTACAAATCGAAGATACATTAGTTAGAATATGTTCATTATAACTAAAATTACGCCATTCTTCGGGACCGTTTATACACAATGAAATATTCCGAAGTACTTATAAAAGGGCGTGTTCTCAATTTTTATGGGGTTAGCGAAGCTCTAGGGATAGTGTTGCTAGTTACATTACACTTCCACATACGGACGAAGCCGACTGAACCATTCCAAACATCTGGAGTTTCCTGACTAGTTAAGGTATAGAAGAAGACATTATAGTGAAGTCGTCCAATTCTATTTCTCTATCACCGGTAATAACCTGACCTTCTGACCACCGCTGACGACCGCTGGACTTTCCTTTTTTTTATATATCTGCAGCACCAACCTTTCATTAAATCTTAACGTTCTCTCTTTTAACGGCAGGTGCTGCAGGCTCGGGTCACTACAACAGCACCTCATTATATGTTCTATTTCGTCATTAAAACCATGTGTGGTTTTGTAGACTTCTTACTTTTTTATCTCCAAACGGTTTTATCTCTTTTTTCTTCTTCGTCATTCATAGCAAAATGTCTAAACTCTAAAGTTAGCTTTTATTGATATTATCTTGTTTGAAATATCACTTCCTTTAAACGATCAGTTACTATCTGTCTGTATTTTTAAACACACGATTTGCAATGTTTAATGTATGACATCGGGTCTATATGTCTAAAACCGATAATATAGCACCTGGTTTGTCAAACTTTTAGTAATGATAAATGTGTATTGTACACCGTTAAATCATACTGACATCCATTTGCCAATAAAATTGAGACGTTTTCAAAATATATATATATATATATATAGAAGTAAAAAATATTTTTTTTTTACTTTTTAGAAAATTGCCTTTTCTAGGATTTCCTTCCAGTTGAAAATCTACAACGTATATTTTTATTTTAATTTATAATATAATTTAATACTTTTATCTACATAATATTAGTTATTTGAATAATTTTCGAACAGAATTTATTTATTTTCTCAAAACACAAAAAATTCACTTTTTTTTTAAAATCAATTAGAAGCTTTCTTCAAAAGAAAACTGTCAAAATTTTTTTAGATTTATTTTTGATGTACTCCTGCTCTATATCTTAAATGTGGTCTTCTGTTCAATGACAAATACTTGTGACTATAATGGATTCTTCTTTTAAAAAAGGTTCCATTATTTTTTTGAGTTCTTTTTTGGTTCATTCAAGTTACTGATTCATACGATAGACTATTGTCCTAAAAAACAAAAGTAAATGGTAGAACAAAGTAGCAATTGCTAAAATTGTACTTAAAGGAAAATAAAATCGTTTTCAAGAATATCACTTTATAATTTCAGTTTTGATGGTAAATTTTTATTTTTATTACAGACTCTTCTAAAAATATAAACGATCAACAACTGTAATATCATTTTTTAAGCTGATTAAAAAGCGTGTAACAATTCTTACTTTCATTTACAAAGAATTATTTCTACAAAGATAAATTACTATATTCAGAAATATGAAAAAAAAATAATTATATTCTTAATATTTTATTTTTTTTTTAACTGTAAAGAAGTTATGATTGATACGTGCGCATAAAAAATTCAATATTCACGTCTTCAAACATTGTCACAAAATTACAATTATAATAACATACTGGTAGAGTTGTATTGAAAAGTGGGAAAAGAATTCGAATAAATGCATTGATGAAGTACTTTCTGTTTGCCTAATACTACAAGACCTTCTATTTCTTCGAAATCAACGTACCAATCATCAAGCCCCAAGGTTTCTTCTTATCGAAATCTTGCTGCGTAGACAGTTTTTGAATAAACAGAAGATATTACTTTGGGAAGGAGTGACTGTAGAAGTTTGTGTTTTCCACTACATGGATATCTGATATTTGTCTTCTTCGACCAAGCGAACAAAATCGACTGAATCATGCATTCTTTGTTTTTCCTGCCTTTTTTTTTTAACTTGATTGGTGGTGATGGAAGTACATATCACGTGATGGTTGTCGGTCACGTGATATGTACCATATATATGATTTTATTTCTACATATTACACAATAAAAGTAAAAAAAGAAAAATCTGATGGAAACTATCTTTCCAACTATTTTCGTTATCCTATACCGATAGAGGTAAACCCAATGTGGACAAAGTAGAAATGAACGGACTCTGTCAACAAGGAAGTTTTAAAGAAATTGAAAGACCTTCTCTATCCTATCCAGATGGCCAAACTGCTGTCATTGAGTATAGCTCTTCACAATGTTTGTTCCGAGTTCTTTTATCGGTACATTCTTGTCTCCTGGTAATTAGACGAATCAGTAGAGGAAGGCACAAACGGATGTGGATTCTATTGACATCAAAGCTAAGAAAATAGAATTTGGTTCAATTGTACTAGTTTCTTTTCCACTATTAATTTCATTCATTAATTACGTTTTGGGAGATGTTTAAGTTAAAATTTGAAAAATATTTCTGATTTTATCGGAAGTTTAATATAACTGTCTGAAGCATTATATATTTTAAATGAAAAACTTATATTTACTTCAAGGATGCCATGACATGATTGTCAAGCATCGAAAAGGATAGACGATTTTTCTTCTCACATACCTTCTAAGCATGACTTCATTCCATCCCAAATATCTTTTCATCCATACAGTATTGTTCCTCATACTTAGAATTCCTGTCGACAAATCATCTATCCGCTTCCAATAATCGGCTGCATGGCCTACTTTTCATTCTTGCATTCTATGTCACCCGCACCTACTTGCCTGACTTCCATTCAATGCTCAGTTGTTCATCATAAGTATATCAATTAAGTTGTCAGATGTTGATAGATACTGTAATAGATACGAACACATTTCTATAACACTTTCACGATGAGAAAGAAATCACATAACTACCGCTTTACTGAATTAAGAATGAGTTTTATTGAAAAATAATATATTATTCATGTTTTTGAAATATGATATTTATACCTAGCTATAAAAATATTGTAATTCCGAAATCTTATTATTTTTACAGCATTATTATTTAAAAATTATCAGAATTTATAAGGAAAAAAATAATAAATTTTAAATTTCCTTTCTGTAAATGTAAACAACGTCAGTAAGAAAATGTAAAAAATTTAATCATTTCTCATAAAACTTGTAACTATTGAATATTTAAATTATTTCCTTAAATCAATTTAATCTATTTTATTGAATTTACTCTTTCTTTTCTACAACATACTTATAACAAACTGCATTAAATACAAAACTTGTCCATTTATATTAATCGTACTTCTTAAATATTGTCTATTACTTATATATCCTTTATGTAATCGTTAAATTAATTATAATATACTTGTATAAAGTCAGAAAATGTTATATTTTTCTACATATATCTTGAATAAATGTAATATTATATCATAGTTTAAGGTGTAAACATTTCTTGAGGAAAATCCATTTCGCTTGAAAAGCATTAGACATTTTGGCTCCATCTTATCTGCTTGGATAATATTTCTTAGCATTACTTTTTTAACTAACGATTTGTGATTTAAAATTCGTATTAAAATATTTATCAAAGTTCTTTCTAAGTCCATAACGTATCGAGTAATATCATTTCAATATATCCATAGATTTCCTCAAAATTTTTACTTCTACCTTCAGGAATGGAAAATTTTCCTGGCTTCTCATATTCATCGATAAGATATGATGTGTCATTTCTCATACGTGTCAATAATACCTTTACTAAATTACATATTTTCTTCTTTGTGCCATCTTTCTTCAATCTTTATCGATTTCAAATGTTGAATCTCTCTTATTATAGATGTGAAAAGACAATACATTTTTCATTATATAAATTTATGAAAGTTTTCGTTATTTTGAAGATTCTTTTTCAGATTCTCGAATCATCATATTTTACATCATTATATATATATATATTATTAAATAAATTGATCAGCGAACGATCCGTATCATAGACTCTTGCAAAGTCCTAAGATTTAAATATAAAGTTCTATAGGAAATACAATAATAGTTCTATAAAGATATCCATTACAGTTAACTTTCGACCTAGTTCTATTGACTACCGTTAGATGGTGGTTGACAACAAGACAACTGAGTTATTGATTGAATACCAGAAATCCCCAAGCACTGTGTACGTAAACGACTAGTAAAGGAATTGGCAAAGTCTTCTCTAAGACATGGAGAATAGAGTCTGCTGAGGTTTGTGTCCTCACTTTTGATATGTGAAGTACATAGTGTCGGCCAAGTAATCGGTGATTCCCTTGGGCACCAGAACGACGCGTGCTTCCAGTCACGAAAGTCCAACAGTCGAACTAAGGAAAAACGTAACCCAATCAGACCTGTCTTGGTTTTCTGGTAAATTTTTTCCTTCTCACTGACCGCAACATTTCAAGACATCTCGGAAGAGATACCACTTTTCTTCCCTCGCTTTTTCTTTATTCTATTTGACATCTGAAAGTAACGCTTCTCTCTTCTCCACTCATAAATTCAAATACAAAAGAAAATAAATCTTTCCAATATCCCTTTAAAATTTCAATGTTTAAAATCTTGAATAATTAAACTCTGTTGCAATTGTTAAAAGTGATGTTTAATTTATAAGTTTATTTTATAAATTAATTTCTATTCTTAAAACATTTATTATTGTATATTTATTTCGATGGATAATTTACTCGAATTGAGGCGATATAAGCGAATTAAACATTTATTTTTTATTATTATTTTAATTCTTATGAAATTCTTTATATTTTCAAATAAAACATTTGATAAATGAATAAACAATATTATGTACAATAATATCAAATCACTGAATATTATATTTTAGAGTCTTTTATTAATTCCCATTCATTCGTAAATACCTGTACTAGAGCAGTTTCTTCAGATTCCGAGTGATAGGTTATCGCATTCCTCTCTTGTTCGGATGATCTCTCGATGCTCTGAGCATCCTACATGTTTGATGAGAGAGTCGAATTCACACGCAACTCTCCGACTGGTTCATTTCAAACGGGCACGAATAGGCGTTTTTTCTGATCTCATACACCTTTTCTCTACCAAATAAGTCCTATTCTATTTCGATTTATCGATAATGTTTTCTAGTTATAATGTAAACTTATAGCAACAAGAAATATAAAATGACGTCTTGTCCCTAGTTAAATTATACTTTTAAGTAAGAAAATAATAAAAATTTCAAGACATACGTATGAACTTTTAGTGATATTTCCTGTTATAACAGAGATATTCATGTTTTTTCCTCTAAAAAGTAAGTTTTTTCGACTTCTATCAACACAGATGATAACATATATCCAAAATTTACAAATCGATGTACCATCTCTATCTGTCTATATAAAATAAACTATATTCAGAATGGATAAACTTTATATACAACATGTTATAAAATATATATAAAGTTTAGCTATGCATTCTTGTTTTTCTTTCAAATGATGGACTATTCTTGGAGTTTTAAAAAATTTTTTCTTAAAAATTCAGCATTTCAATCCAAATATTTTGCAATATTTTTATAAAAATAATGAAATGTTATAACTATATATTGTCTCATAAAAGTTTAAATTAAGTCAGATTTATTTTAAAATACACAATTTCCTATTCTTTATTTGTCTTTTATAAAAGTAATTTTAGTTTTATCTATTTGTAAAATAAAGTATTTGTAACGTAATTTACGAAACGAAAATTGTTATGCATGTAAACAATAATTTAACAATTACCTTAGAGCTAACAATCTATGTAAGTAATTTAAGAAGATAACTAAATATAGAATATAATAGTATATGTTTATGTAAAATATATTTTATTTCCTACAAACTTATAGCAAAAAATAATAATAAAGATATATATAAAGTATCGTATTACAAATATCTATTTCTAGTTTCAATTCTGTTATGTTGATTTTTTTTTATAGAAAAAAAAAAGCAAATTACTCAAAATAAAAACATATTATATAGCTTCAGTTACAACAAGAAAACATTATAAAGATTTATTTAAAATATTTTAAAAAGTTTATTTCCTTGGCAATGCTTATGTCTACATTTCAAACTTTTAATTAGAATTATTATTTATTATCATTATAACAATTAAAAAAATAGTAAAAGAAAATAGAAATATATTTATTATAACATATTCAGAAATTATTTTTCTCATTATTATTTTCATATAAAAATGAAGATAGTAAATTATGCAATTTTTTTTCCTTATCCATTTTCATTATACAGTAATAATGTAGTTCTACTTTGCCGATGAGAAATTGTGTCATCATGATAAAATATCAGCAATAAATTTAAGTAATGAATTACTCTTGCTGCTTTTGACTGTTAGAGATTTGTTTAAAGATAATTCTTGAGAAAAATTTCTTGATCTAGCCTTTCTACAGCGTATATTGGGTTTTTCTTTAAATATTTTAGAAGACATTTTTATATTGATTATCATATCAATTTTTTTCTTTTAATTTTTTTCTTGTGAAAAATGCTTTCTTTTGATTAGTAAAATTTAATTATGTTTAAAGCATGCATCAAAATATTTATATGGATAACAATAAAATTATCTTAGATAAAAGAAATGTATACATTCAACAAATACTAAAATATTAACATTAGAATGTATTGGTTTGTATATTTCTTTGATATATAAATTTCTTTTAAAAACCATAAGGAGTTTTTTACATATAAAAAAATAATAGTAAAAGAAAAGGAACTAATTTCAAAACTTTACTATTTCATCAAAAGAATAGAATGAAAATTTAACAGAGGACTTCTGTTTGTTGTTCTTCTACAAAAGGTAAATTCAAATGAAAGTATCTCTTTTCTTTCTACTTCTAAAGTATATAGTGAAAGTAAATAGCTCACTCTTATGTCATGTGCACTTGTATCGAAAGCATAAAAGAGATTTCAAGAATGTCATTAAGTACCACAAATGGATTGCAACCTTAACGGAAGCCGGGTCCTTGGGTATAAACGTTTGAAACCATTTCTCTGTTTATCATTCCTTCAGCTTCAATGCAACTTAAAATAACTAAATATATCTAGTAAATGTGTTTTTTAAGAAAATTTTAAACTAGTATGGACATTATTAAACATTAAAGTAAATAAGTTTACGGACATAATATTAAATTGCCAAATTTATAAAATTAATGTTGTTACTTGTAAAAATTTCGAAAAAAAATAAAGCCATTTATTTTAATAATCAATCGAAATATTCGAAGAATAAGAATTAAAAAAAATAATAATAATAAAAAATAGAGGCAGTACCTAGAAAATTAATTTCCTCTCTCCTAAAGTATGATTACAATTCTGGATACATAACGTTGCGAGCATCCAAGGTAGGTCACGCCTGAAAGAGGAAGTTTCTTAATCCAGTCGATTTGGATCCAAGACTTAGCCAGATGTTGTGTGTCCGCCTGGAAAGAGAGATAAGAAGGAAAGAGGAGGTAACATTACTGACAAGAGGACGAATCTATTGGCAAGTAAGAATAGGGCAAGCTGCTTAGCTAAGAAAAGGAAAACGGCGACGAGAATACAATTTTGATCATATCCATCAAAAGCATTTGACATCTGCCGCGTTGTTCTCAACTTGTTTTCAGAACAAAAATATTTTAAAGCTTTAGTCTATAGGGACAGTTTGAATCTGTTTTTTGAGATAAATTGTATATTTTGTAACCGAATTTAATCTGTTTTGAATTTATTGTAAAGTTTCGAATATTGGAAGATCGCAAATAATTCCTTATATATATATATATATTCTATATTTATATATTTTTTATTAC
>NW_019384298.1:868767-904587 GCF_000671375.1 Centruroides sculpturatus | reverse complement strand
TCTTGCTTTCTTTTCTCTTAGAACTTGGCGAATTAAACCAAGAATCGGGATTTATGTGGAAAGTTTTAATTAAGTTTAATTAAAAATGATAATAAAATCAAACCGTATTTTAATTTTATTTAATTAAATTACCTCAACTTATATTTAAACAATATAAAACGAGTAAAAATTTCTGCTATATAATTTTAAATTTTAATTTTTTCCATTACATATTACTTAATAATTCTAAGCACCATTATCATTATTATTATTAGTGCAGGGAGTACATAATAATAAATACTTTTATAATTAACATTATTTGGTGTCACAATTTTAAGAACGACAACAATAGCGCTTGACCCGGTCCACCAGAAAATCAATTGACCGTCCTAGGTCTTTCATTTTATGCTCCATTGTTTCTCAGCTGTACTGTACCACGTGACAAATGTCTTTATCGTGAAGACAAACGTCGATATGGTGTGATCAACTAATTGAGCTTGACATCAAAGTGAATATATTATCTCAAGTAATAATTCATGGTACTTCATTTTATCACAAGCATCTCTTAATGTTAGTGAAAATTTTTCGAGTGACAAAACATGATGAAAATTAAATATTAAGGGAAAAAAAAGAACACAACCATACTTAGTTTAATGAAACAATACGTTGTTTTCATTTTTACTTTAATGATACTTGATAGCAAAAGTGAGACCGTAATCAATGTCTTCAATGTTCTTTAATTGAGAAACACTTCTTCATACAAAAGCCCTTTTCACTTGACGGATAGTAATCAGCATGTTAATTAGTATTTTTATATATTTTTAACGTCGTAAATAAATATTTTTAATTGTATTTTCCTAATTGGTTTCCCTAATTGCGCATCACACGAACAATTGAGATAAAAGGAATTGTCATTAGAGAAAAAAACTCTTTAAAATATTTTTAATTGTATTTTAATATAAATTATCATAAGGATCAATTCTATACCAAATTTATCTAGGGGAGACCGGGGCAAGATCGGCATGTTAAGCTTTACTTAAATTTTGTGTAATAAATACTGCTGTAAACTGAAAAAAGAGCTTTNATGATAATAAAATCAAACCGTATTTTAATTTTATTTAATTAAATTACCTCAACTTATATTTAAACAATATAAAACGAGTAAAAATTTCTGCTATATAATTTTAAATTTTAATTTTTTCCATTACATATTACTTAATAATTCTAAGCACCATTATCATTATTATTATTAGTGCAGGGAGTACATAATAATAAATACTTTTATAATTAACATTATTTGGTGTCACAATTTTAAGAACGACAACAATAGCGCTTGACCCGGTCCACCAGAAAATCAATTGACCGTCCTAGGTCTTTCATTTTATGCTCCATTGTTTCTCAGCTGTACTGTACCACGTGACAAATGTCTTTATCGTGAAGACAAACGTCGATATGGTGTGATCAACTAATTGAGCTTGACATCAAAGTGAATATATTATCTCAAGTAATAATTCATGGTACTTCATTTTATCACAAGCATCTCTTAATGTTAGTGAAAATTTTTCGAGTGACAAAACATGATGAAAATTAAATATTAAGGGAAAAAAAAGAACACAACCATACTTAGTTTAATGAAACAATACGTTGTTTTCATTTTTACTTTAATGATACTTGATAGCAAAAGTGAGACCGTAATCAATGTCTTCAATGTTCTTTAATTGAGAAACACTTCTTCATACAAAAGCCCTTTTCACTTGACGGATAGTAATCAGCATGTTAATTAGTATTTTTATATATTTTTAACGTCGTAAATAAATATTTTTAATTGTATTTTCTTAATTATATTATCTTCTAAGTTAGATTTTAGCATTTTATTTCAAATAAATTTTTATATTAAATAGAATTTAAATTTATATTTTTATTTTAACTATTTAAAAGAATAAAAAAAAAATAATAGATTTCTTGTTTAAAGTTATTTTAATGTTGTTAATTTTTGTATAAAAGGTAATGTTACTCAAATTTATAGACTATTTCCTTTGCTAAGTCTGTTATTTCCTATCAGGAAATTTTATTTTCCTATTTTTCGTTATTTTATTGGTTTCTTCTGATCCTCTCCATCATCTGATTTAACTTTATCTCACTTTTCCGTTACAGATGCTACAACTAAACTCTGAATGAATTTAATCAATTTTTATTCGTATTTTATTTTATAACAGAATATTTTAAACTATTTTACATCGTTTTATTTTAAAATATAAGTAAATTTTCGTAACAGATAACTTATTTCCATTTAGCTTAAAATAAATGATAAAATCTTAGAAGTGATATTTAAAATAAAAAAATATATTATAAATATCATGAAATTTTTGTAAAAGGAAATAAAATGAATATAAATTTTATTTTTAGTAATATTTCTAGCTGTGAACCTCAGCCCTTTACGAAATTGTGTTCCTTTCAATGTATTTATCCTGTTTTTTTTTTTTCTCTCCAGAAACTTATACATTTCGGTTGGCGAAAATCTTTTCTGCATTTCTAAGCGCGAACATTTCCTACAGCTTGTTCGAAATCAAAACGTTGTTCCTTTCAAAACTTTCTTTAATGGTCCAAACAGATGAAAATCTCTTGATGCTCGATCGTGACTGAAGACAGGATGTGGTAAACTCGTCTAGTCAAACTTCCTTACTCTTTCTTGACATTGTTATTTAACAAGAGTAAATCAATTTACTGTAAATATCTCTGCTTTCATGAAACTCGTCTACAGCAATTTCTGCAATGTTTTCTCATTTTCGTTTGACATTAATCCTTCATCCGTGCAGAATATGCGAGCCGAGCAAAAATCAAGCAACCTTACATGTCAGGACCAATTTTCTAACTCTCATTTTCTATATTTCCTATTTAATCTATCGAACACATCTTTAAACTTTCTTTATAAACTTGCAAATAGAATTTTCTATATATATTCTATATGATCTTTTTCATTAAAGTATTTCTTTTTATTTAATGACTCTCGGCAACTTATCAAAAATTTTTATTATATTTTTATATATATATATTTTTTTTTATTTTTACTTTTTGAATGCTTTGTTTGCATTTTTTAATTTTTGTTATCGTTGTAGAGATCATCAGTATTTGTTTATCGGCCTTTTACTTTTTTCCCCCTTCTCTTCATGGAAATGAATGACCCAAATGACCACCNATATTTTTTTATTTTTACTTTTTGAATGCTTTGTTTGCATTTTTTAATTTTTGTTATCGTTGTAGAGATCATCAGTATTTGTTTATCGGCCTTTTACTTTTTCCCCCTTCTCTTCATGGAAATGAATGACCCAAATGACCACCTGGAAACTCAAGTAGAAGAAAAGAATTTTCTTTCTATAAACATTCAATAGCTTAAGCCGGGAGTTGGTATCACATTTTCAGCTTTTCTGATAAAAATTCCAAAACTGCACGCCGTTTAAACAACGTTTCCATTGTACGTAGATAAAGAACGGTCTAAATTACATCATGTGGATATTATTTAAATTACTTCACGTTGCTTAATATGCATTTGCGTGATTTATTACGTTTGTGCTAAACTAACTTTTTGTTTTCTGCATATTAAACTATATTTTACATCACCTTTCACATCCTCCTCGCATAATAGGTTTCTATATTAACCTTCCCCCTCTTATAAATTACTAAATTTATTGAGAAAGCTTATAAGAATTTCAAATTACTAAACTTACGACATTGCAATGTTTAAATGTAAGAGTTTAAAAGAAATAAATATAAAATAAAAACGTATAAAACGATTGAAAGTTTGACTTCTTTATCGAAAACAATACTCTGTGTTTTGCTTGAAAAAAATGAAGAGAAGACGAAAAAGAAAAACTTAGAAATCATTTTCGATTAAAGAAAAATCTTTTTCATCCGAAAAACAAAGAAAAAATTGTCGATTTATGCTCAAGAATATTGAAACATTGATGTAGTATTCAATTTATTTTTATAAATTCGATGCAGTTTATTGTAACATATTTAAAAGTCTATTATTTTTATTTAAAAATTGCACTTAAAATTCAAAAATTTTAATGATTAATGATGTATTTTTTTAATATATTTAACTATAGACTTGTTTCTTCTAGTTAAAAGCCGTTTCTTTGTTTAGAATAATTTTCTATGGTTTTAATATAAGAATAAAATGAGAAATAATGAATTAATTGGTGAAAGAATTTTCTTAAATTTATGTTTTGTATAAATTTCTAATTACAGTTTTATTTTTCTAAAAAAAATGCTGAAAAATGAAAACAAAATTACGCTTAAAATTAGCCATTTTTTATTTTTTATTTTTAACTTTTTACAAAATTAATTATATCCAAATTCATTACAATTATTAATACATTAAAGTCTATAAAAAGAAACCAAAATTTAAAAAAAAATTAATTTTTCCATAATATTTACAACACTACAACATATTAATAACTATTAAATATAAAAGAACGATTTTTTCACGACGTCTCCTTTTATTTACTCGAAGAATTGTCTTTGAATCGATGCAAAGTTTTTCAATTTTAAGAAAAACACTTATTATTTAAAAAATGTTTTTATGAAAATACATTGCAGCAATGATACGGATCAATACACCTGATATTTATTCAAAAATCCAGTCGAGAAGTCGAACATAGCGAGTATTTGGCGAAATTTAAAATTTGACCCCTTTATCCAACTAGAGATTTTCCTTGCTGTATCAGATTACTTTCATCAGGTGAATTCCTTGGAGAGCTTCTGCTTACATTATGCTAGACCCGTCGACAGAGAAGCTTCAAGCAAGTAATGGACTTTTGACACATCAGCCTTCCTGTTGACTTAGCTAGCTGGGAGAAAGCAGTCGATGATGTTCCATTATTGACTCATTTCAGCCACTTGTTAGTACGAGCAATATCTCACTATTCACTATAGATATCATCTATTATTAAAACCCACACAATGTACTATTATTTTATTATTGATCTTTAGATTACAGAATTTCAACTCTGGCAGCATTTAAGTGAAAGTTAAACCGCGAATTCACCTGTTTAATTATTAAAGAAGTAACGAAAACAATTTACTCTCTTCTTTTTTTTTAAAATTATTCCGTAAATTTATATAATATAGTCGACAATTAAGTAATATTTAACGTTTATAAAGCGGAGAAATGAATAGATTTTGAGCCATGTTATTTTACTACAATTTAAATATTTTAACATAAACAAACTTTTTCTGTTTGGAAAATTCACAAAAGATTTTCTAAAAAAAAGTAACCAAATATGTTTTTCTAAAAATAGATTCGGGTATGTTTATGTAGTATTATTACCTCGACGCTTGAAGATTTTAAATAGAATTATTACATCTCGACTTTTCTTTTAATATATATATATAGGATACGTATACAGAATATGCTTAAAAAATAAAAATTTAAATAAATATTTACAGAATTACTTTACAGCATAAATTTAATAAATTTATTAAATTATAATTCAGTGAAAAGGGGTGAAAAAATAATGTAAAAAGTTGTTGTAAAGTGCACGTATTGAATGAAATCATTTCCATTTTATTACTGTCATAAATAATTTATCACCACGTAACTGAATCATTAATCATATTAATAAAATTGTTTTGTTAATTTATTATCTGTGTAAACAATATTTATCATTAACGTACATAATTAAGCATTAATTATCTTTTATCACTTTTGAAATTCAAAAATAGTACAAAATTCATAGCATTATTTAGTAGTCTTTTTAATAATTTTTATAAGGTGAAAACAGCTATTTTCATTTTAAATTATATCTCTTACAGTTTTAAAATCTTAAGTTATGAGGATAAGAAGAAGCTAATATAAATGGTGCTGTTCATAACTTCCATACATTGTAAAGCTGCGGAGTGCTTTCATTGTGTGAATGTGTAATGTTTTCTCAAGGCGGCTTTTCAAATAATGGAAAGTGCATAGTCCTATCATAATGATTTAGAGGGCTTACTCACTTTCTATTGTTATAGCTTCAAACTTATTTTCAGAAAATTACAAAATTTAACTTTTGAAAAAGAAGCTGTACAATGAGATGTGAATTTGATTTCTCTACAGAAAAGAAAAGTGCCACCTTAAAATAAAATTAAATTGTTATTTTATTCTGGAATTATAAATATTAAATGAACACTTTTCTTCGCAAAATGTAAATAACGTTCTTAGTGTTGAATAAACTAACTATAACAAACACATCAAGGAACACACAAGATTTTTCAATAAAATTCCTTTTTATAAAAAGAAAATATTTCTTAAGTGACTCGCAAAAATCCAAAGCGATTTTTTTCTTTATATTTGACTATATTTTGACAAATGGCACAAAACCAAAGATCTCGTTGTAGTGTACTCTAGTATTGAACGTACAGAAGTCGGAAATTGCGTGCATGCCGACTGTCTGTCAACACACTTCCTTGTTTTATTCCTTTCAATATTTCAGAAGTTACACATGATCTCGCATTTGGATTTATTTCGTGTTGTTATTCATCATCTTGATGATAAATTACCTAAAATCAATCATAAAAAGTCGTATCTTATCCGTTGAAAAATCTGTGTAGAACGTTTACCGTAATAGATACGTTTTAGAAAGTAATTAAAAGATAAAATAGCACCCTCATAAAATTTCTCACTAATCCGATATGGTTCTTAGATGGAGAAATACATACCTGACATGAATTATGCTGTGTTATTTCACTATTTACTACAGTAGATTAAAGAGATTTAATGTAGTCTGTAGAAAGTACAGTACAGTCGACAGGATCAGTAGCATCCCGAGGGAGTAGAACGATCGAAACGTCCCGTAGGAATGTAGATTTTACTGTGTAATTTATAGCTAGTTGTATAGGTTAATCCATCTAGTGCTGTTCACGTTTAGCGTCAGACAATCTCACTCCTGCAGTAAGCCTTCTGCCTGCTGCACAATTACACTTCTCGATTACCTCGGGATTACCTGTCTATATGTAGCTATTACGAACTTTCAACAGAGCTTTGCAACTGACTAGTGGATCAAGATTTCCAGTTCACTGCTAATATATTAATTAAAAGAATGCGTTATTAAAACTTCTTTTTAGTGGCTGATTAGAAACTATTGCGTCAGATTTAAAACTAATTAAAATTAATTAAAATCGAGAATTACTTTAAATCTGTCGGCGTATATAAGTAAAGTTATGTAATACGAAAATCATAAAGTGAGTTCATTTATTCCGTTTTAAAAGTATGGAAAAATTTCAAACATTACAAGTAAAAGCGTGTCACCAGTTCGATTGAATTATTTAGCTAATTTAATTATATATAAAGTCCAATATATAGCACTCAGATATAATCAGAAAAAATTATCTTTCCTAGAAAACATTTTAATCCTGTAGGGTACGTACTGTATTCTGATAGGAGAAACGTTATCTTTACGTCCCACATTTCTGACGTATTAAAGCGATTAAAATAAAGATAACATAGTAAAAGTATGTACAGAAAATGTTATTAAACACAGACTAAATATTCTCCAATCGATTTTTACAGGTGAAGCAAAAGGGGTCACTTTGTGTCAGTCATGCGACACGGACTCTGTGACAAAATTATTTGACAATCTTCTTTGTAAGTCTACCAAGCGTGTGAAACTCGGCATATCATGAATTTTAGTAACTCATCTATAATATTTTTCCAAAGCATTTCTATCATGGAAAACCTGCATCAAGAAAGAAAATTATCTACTTTCCCTTTGCTCCTAACAAGCCTTTTCTAGTAAGACGCTAGATAGTACCTCTTTTTCTAAGCAATTATTCCTTTGGACACTTTAATCAATGGGTTAATGACCTCGGCACATTTTAGTGACAACTTGTGATTATAAAACTTCACCGTATCTGTTTCACTTTTTAAATTTTCTTCATCAAATATGACATAGCTTAATAATGTTATTACCGTCCTTATATAAAAAAGATGATTATAATATGTTTTCTTTTACATCCGAAAGAAACAAAAATATTTTCATTTTCATCAACTTTTCTTATATTTTCTTGCTTTAAACAGCTTACAATCTAATCCAAAAGGATTACTTCAGACTTTTGGTAATTTTACCAATATCTTCCATGTTGTGACACTTCAAACAAACAAAAACAATTCCGATATTAAAATTTAGAATGAACATTACTCTCAAATAAACAGTATATTTAGCTATTACTATTTATATTTCTTTTATTTTGTGGAAAAAAAATAGAATAAAATGCAGCCACAAACTCACGCATTAATAAAATCAATGCCTGATATAGCACACACCATGTAGAATATAACGCATTTCAAATTCTATGCAAGTATTTTGCAAGTATTATTTAAGTTGGGATATAGAAAACATAATTTTATTAAAAAATGATATATATTTTTACTAGATTTATGTTTTCTTATTAAAATACAGCAAGACTTGTAAAGTATTTGCAATATAATTTCCATACACATAAATAATACTTGCAAAATGCCACCGATGTGACGTGGAAAAGATATCAAAAATTTTAATTTTAATATTTATAATAAAATTATATATTTAAAAAATATTCTTTTTTACATTTATAAAAATAGATAAATGAGTTAGCTCTAAGAGTAAATTTAATAAGCACAAATGCATTATTATAATGTGTGCCAAAAAATTCACTTATCTATTTCCTTACGAAAATAAGTGTATAAAATTGCATAAAGGAAATTTTTAAGTTTAATCTGTAATTTAAAATTGCGATTTCACTAGAAAAATCAAGTTATTTTCCATTTGAGATGATAGTTAAGAAAGAGCAATGCAAATTCTGAAGGTTTTCGCCTTTGTTGAAGAATTCAACTATATAATCGGCTAGAGATCAGTAAAATTGAGAGTCAACGGAGAAGAAACGAAGCCGCTTTAACCTCAATCTTAAAGTAAGAAGAATACTTTAGAAAATACTCACCATTTCGCATTCAGTTCTATTTCAAATGGTAATCGGGAAGTACCGCTTGATCAAAATTCAAAGGTTCCGATTTTATTTGCAGCCAGAGGGAAGTCAATGTTTCATCACCACCTAATGTTAGCATAGAGGTTTCTTAAGAATGATTGTCTAAAGAATAATATATTTAAATTGACTTTACATTCATCCTTCTCCTTTATTCATATAATTCTCATCAGTGTATTTACTAAGAAAAATTTTTAGTGGAAGTGTAAATATATACAATTTATCGGGGAAACAATGTTTTATTTATTACGTAAAAACTGAATTTAAACTCGAGTTAATATAAAAAATAATTTCTATATAAATGTCTTTATACGGCGCTAGAATTATATGAAATTTAATGGTGAGTAGAATCGACATAAATTGTTAATGAATCAAGTAATCGTCAGAGATATAAACTGTTTATAACTAACATTTTATATCTTTGGCTTTGTACAAATAAACCAATACGTCTGTCTGATGGTATTAGTTCGAGATCAAGTATATTTATTTCCTCTCAGCCCGCACATCACTTCCTGTACAGGAGTCAAACAGTAATCCACGGTCCACTTTTTATAGCCCAGTCCCACTAAATCCTAGGGTTATATAAGCCGAGAGACGAAGGGAGATCGAGTGACCTTTTGGAAGATAAACTGACGGTTNTATTCCTGTAAAATTCCTTGGAAGAAAGAAATTACAATTTAATTAAATTTATCCTTTATGTTTAAAATTTATTTTTTTTTGTTTTTTTAGATGTCTTAGATGTTAAAATACAAAAAAGAATAAAAACATTTTTGCTTTAATTTTTTATCCGATTTTTTTTCAGATGAAAGTTCGATTAGATGTTTGTTGAAATGTTCTCCACATTAAAACATTAATAATTAAAAATAGGAAGGTTATTTCTCTTATTTAAATATTAATATCGAATAATTCTGTACGTATTTATTCCCAGTTTTTTCCCTACATTGCTAAATAGAAAGGAAACTAGTTATATATAATTTCTTATATATTTTTTTTATTTCTATATATATATATAAAGAAAGAAAAAATAAGAAGAAATTTTAACAGTGGAAAGAAATAGATAATGCTTTATCATGAAAAGAGTTATCACTCTTTTTGAACATAATGACCAGAGTTACAAGAACACAAAATGGCTTTTTAAGTGTTACAACAAAGGTGACATCTCACATAAAGTTATCATAAGTGAAATTTAGAAAAAGTCTGATAAACGAATATCTAACAGTTTAGCAAGATTCCATCACAATGACAGAAAAATACTTTAACAATTTTTCTAAATTCTTTATCTTAAAAAAAAAAAATGGCCATTCTTATAGAAATTTAGATTCTTCAGTCGAGCACTTTCACCCTACAAAAATCTTCTACGCCATAAATCAAAGTGAGACCAGTGGAGCAATCGGTTTTAAAAATTCCAGAATCACTTCCAATCCGATAGGCAATATTTTGTTCTTGACTTAGAATCCTAGATAAGTAGCAGTCTAGCATTTTGTTATTAGTATTCATGTCGGTGAAAGTAGCAGCTTGCTACTCATCTATCAATGCTATCTGTGACAAAAAGTTTATTTTGTGTAGAAATTGGAAAGGGACTACTATGTCTAGTTTTGAAAATCGGAAATGTCACATATTATCGCTAGTATCAAATGGTGTTGTCTTAGAAATTCTATGTGTCTCTCACCATCTTTTTCGCCACTTTTACTTATTTGATTCTACATTGCTGAAGTGACATCTTATCCATTATTTATAACCCATTGCAATTCTAGGTTTTCTTATTCGGACGCGAAAAGTAATTTAGTCATTATTAAAATAAAATGACAGATTTTTCCTCCTGTTTTTTCGACTAAAGATTACTTACCTTTTCATTTAAACAGAAAAGTATCATTTCTGTGACGGATATTATTGACAAATTTCTAATTTATTCAAAAGTTTTCTTTAATTATTAACTTAAAACTAATAAAATATTCAATTAATTGCGTTTTATTAAACAGGAACTAATTCTTTAATGCATTTGTATTGAATTGAATTTAATGTAGAGTCCACTATTTATAACTTGCAGGAAATTTTTAATCTTTTTTTATACGGAATTTCAACTTGTAAACATAAATATAAGTAATACGAAAATTATTATTATTTTTTTTCATACGCTTGAATTTTCTACTAAATATTAATATTTTTTATTTATAAAATAAGAATTTTAAAACAACTTTACACATTGATCAAAGTTATTTTAAAAACAACGATTCGTGTTATTTTTTTAAAAACAACTTATATTTTATAAACGTGAAAAAAAGGTAAACATCTTTAAAAAAATAAATCAAAATTTTAAAGAATTTATNACTACAAGATATTAATAACTATTAAATATAAAAGAACGATTTTTTCACGACGTCTCCTTTTATTTACTCGAAGAATTGTCTTTGAATCGATGCAAAGTTTTTCAATTTTAAGAAAAACACTTATTATTTAAAAAATGTTTTTATGAAAATACATTGCAGCAATGATACGGATCAATACACCTGATATTTATTCAAAAATCCAGTCGAGAAGTCGAACATAGCGAGTATTTGGCGAAATTTAAAATTTGACCCCTTTATCCAACTAGAGATTTTCCTTGCTGTATCAGATTACTTTCATCAGGTGAATTCCTTGGAGAGCTTCTGCTTACATTATGCTAGACCCGTCGACAGAGAAGCTTCAAGCAAGTAATGGACTTTTGACACATCAGCCTTCCTGTTGACTTAGCTAGCTGGGAGAAAGCAGTCGATGATGTTCCATTATTGACTCATTTCAGCCACTTGTTAGTACGAGCAATATCTCACTATTCACTATAGATATCATCTATTATTAAAACCCACACAATGTACTATTATTTTATTATTGATCTTTAGATTACAGAATTTCAACTCTGGCAGCATTTAAGTGAAAGTTAAACCGCGAATTCACCTGTTTAATTATTAAAGAAGTAACGAAAACAATTTACTCTCTTCTTTTTTTTAAAAATTATTCCGTAAATTTATATAATATAGTCGACAATTAAGTAATATTTAACGTTTATAAAGCGGAGAAATGAATAGATTTTGAGCCATGTTATTTTACTACAATTTAAATATTTTAACATAAACAAACTTTTTCTGTTTGGAAAATTCACAAAAGATTTTCTAAAAAAAAGTAACCAAATATGTTTTTCTAAAAATAGATTCGGGTATGTTTATGTAGTATTATTACCTCGACGCTTGAAGATTTTAAATAGAATTATTACATCTCGACTTTTCTTTTAATATATATATATAGGATACGTATACAGAATATGCTTAAAAAATAAAAATTTAAATAAATATTTACAGAATTACTTTACAGCATAAATTTAATAAATTTATTAAATTATAATTCAGTGAAAAGGGGTGAAAAAATAATGTAAAAAGTTGTTGTAAAGTGCACGTATTGAATGAAATCATTTCCATTTTATTACTGTCATAAATAATTTATCACCACGTAACTGAATCATTAATCATATTAATAAAATTGTTTTGTTAATTTATTATCTGTGTAAACAATATTTATCATTAACGTACATAATTAAGCATTAATTATCTTTTATCACTTTTGAAATTCAAAAATAGTACAAAATTCATAGCATTATTTAGTAGTCTTTTTAATAATTTTTATAAGGTGAAAACAGCTATTTTCATTTTAAATTATATCTCTTACAGTTTTAAAATCTTAAGTTATGAGGATAAGAAGAAGCTAATATAAATGGTGCTGTTCATAACTTCCATACATTGTAAAGCTGCGGAGTGCTTTCATTGTGTGAATGTGTAATGTTTTCTCAAGGCGGCTTTTCAAATAATGGAAAGTGCATAGTCCTATCATAATGATTTAGAGGGCTTACTCACTTTCTATTGTTATAGCTTCAAACTTATTTTCAGAAAATTACAAAATTTAACTTTTGAAAAAGAAGCTGTACAATGAGATGTGAATTTGATTTCTCTACAGAAAAGAAAAGTGCCACCTTAAAATAAAATTAAATTGTTATTTTATTCTGGAATTATAAATATTAAATGAACACTTTTCTTCGCAAAATGTAAATAACGTTCTTAGTGTTGAATAAACTAACTATAACAAACACATCAAGGAACACACAAGATTTTTCAATAAAATTCCTTTTTATAAAAAGAAAATATTTCTTAAGTGACTCGCAAAAATCCAAAGCGATTTTTTTCTTTATATTTGACTATATTTTGACAAATGGCACAAAACCAAAGATCTCGTTGTAGTGTACTCTAGTATTGAACGTACAGAAGTCGGAAATTGCGTGCATGCCGACTGTCTGTCAACACACTTCCTTGTTTTATTCCTTTCAATATTTCAGAAGTTACACATGATCTCGCATTTGGATTTATTTCGTGTTGTTATTCATCATCTTGATGATAAATTACCTAAAATCAATCATAAAAAGTCGTATCTTATCCGTTGAAAAATCTGTGTAGAACGTTTACCGTAATAGATACGTTTTAGAAAGTAATTAAAAGATAAAATAGCACCCTCATAAAATTTCTCACTAATCCGATATGGTTCTTAGATGGAGAAATACATACCTGACATGAATTATGCTGTGTTATTTCACTATTTACTACAGTAGATTAAAGAGATTTAATGTAGTCTGTAGAAAGTACAGTACAGTCGACAGGATCAGTAGCATCCCGAGGGAGTAGAACGATCGAAACGTCCCGTAGGAATGTAGATTTTACTGTGTAATTTATAGCTAGTTGTATAGGTTAATCCATCTAGTGCTGTTCACGTTTAGCGTCAGACAATCTCACTCCTGCAGTAAGCCTTCTGCCTGCTGCACAATTACACTTCTCGATTACCTCGGGATTACCTGTCTATATGTAGCTATTACGAACTTTCAACAGAGCTTTGCAACTGACTAGTGGATCAAGATTTCCAGTTCACTGCTAATATATTAATTAAAAGAATGCGTTATTAAAACTTCTTTTTAGTGGCTGATTAGAAACTATTGCGTCAGATTTAAAACTAATTAAAATTAATTAAAATCGAGAATTACTTTAAATCTGTCGGCGTATATAAGTAAAGTTATGTAATACGAAAATCATAAAGTGAGTTCATTTATTCCGTTTTAAAAGTATGGAAAAATTTCAAACATTACAAGTAAAAGCGTGTCACCAGTTCGATTGAATTATTTAGCTAATTTAATTATATATAAAGTCCAATATATAGCACTCAGATATAATCAGAAAAAATTATCTTTCCTAGAAAACATTTTAATCCTGTAGGGTACGTACTGTATTCTGATAGGAGAAACGTTATCTTTACGTCCCACATTTCTGACGTATTAAAGCGATTAAAATAAAGATAACATAGTAAAAGTATGTACAGAAAATGTTATTAAACACAGACTAAATATTCTCCAATCGATTTTTACAGGTGAAGCAAAAGGGGTCACTTTGTGTCAGTCATGCGACACGGACTCTGTGACAAAATTATTTGACAATCTTCTTTGTAAGTCTACCAAGCGTGTGAAACTCGGCATATCATGAATTTTAGTAACTCATCTATAATATTTTTCCAAAGCATTTCTATCATGGAAAACCTGCATCAAGAAAGAAAATTATCTACTTTCCCTTTGCTCCTAACAAGCCTTTTCTAGTAAGACGCTAGATAGTACCTCTTTTTCTAAGCAATTATTCCTTTGGACACTTTAATCAATGGGTTAATGACCTCGGCACATTTTAGTGACAACTTGTGATTATAAAACTTCACCGTATCTGTTTCACTTTTTAAATTTTCTTCATCAAATATGACATAGCTTAATAATGTTATTACCGTCCTTATATAAAAAAGATGATTATAATATGTTTTCTTTTACATCCGAAAGAAACAAAAATATTTTCATTTTCATCAACTTTTCTTATATTTTCTTGCTTTAAACAGCTTACAATCTAATCCAAAAGGATTACTTCAGACTTTTGGTAATTTTACCAATGTCTTCCATGTTGTGACACTTCAAACAAACAAAAACAATTCCGATATTAAAATTTAGAATGAGCATTACTCTCAAATAAACAGTATATTTAGCTATTACTATTTATATTTCTTTTATTTTGTGGAAAAAAAATAGAATAAAATGCAGCCACAAACTCACGCATTAATAAAATCAATGCCTGATATAGCACACACCATGTAGAATATAACGCATTTCAAATTCTATGCAAGTATTTTGCAAGTATTATTTAAGTTGGGATATAGAAAACATAATTTTATTAAAAAATGATATATATTTTTACTAGATTTATGTTTTCTTATTAAAATACAGCAAGACTTGTAAAGTATTTGCAATATAATTTCCATACACATAAATAATACTTGCAAAATGCCACCGATGTGACGTGGAAAAGATATCAAAAATTTTAATTTTAATATTTATAATAAAATTATATATTTAAAAAATATTCTTTTTTACATTTATAAAAATAGATAAATGAGTTAGCTCTAAGAGTAAATTTAATAAGCACAAATGCATTATTATAATGTGTGCCAAAAAATTCACTTATCTATTTCCTTACGAAAATAAGTGTATAAAATTGCATAAAGGAAATTTTTAAGTTTAATCTGTAATTTAAAATTGCGATTTCACTAGAAAAATCAAGTTATTTTCCATTTGAGATGATAGTTAAGAAAGAGCAATGCAAATTCTGAAGGTTTTCGCCTTTGTTGAAGAATTCAACTATATAATCGGCTAGAGATCAGTAAAATTGAGAGTCAACGGAGAAGAAACGAAGCCGCTTTAACCTCAATCTTAAAGTAAGAAGAATACTTTAGAAAATACTCACCATTTCGCATTCAGTTCTATTTCAAATGGTAATCGGGAAGTACCGCTTGATCAAAATTCAAAGGTTCCGATTTTATTTGCAGCCAGAGGGAAGTCAATGTTTCATCACCACCTAATGTTAGCATAGAGGTTTCTTAAGAATGATTGTCTAAAGAATAATATATTTAAATTGACTTTACATTCATCCTTCTCCTTTATTCATATAATTCTCATCAGTGTATTTACTAAGAAAAATTTTTAGTGGAAGTGTAAATATATACAATTTATCGGGGAAACAATGTTTTATTTATTACGTAAAAACTGAATTTAAACTCGAGTTAATATAAAAAATAATTTCTATATAAATGTCTTTATACGGCGCTAGAATTATATGAAATTTAATGGTGAGTAGAATCGACATAAATTGTTAATGAATCAAGTAATCGTCAGAGATATAAACTGTTTATAACTAACATTTTATATCTTTGGCTTTGTACAAATAAACCAATACGTCTGTCTGATGGTATTAGTTCGAGATCAAGTATATTTATTTCCTCTCAGCCCGCACATCACTTCCTGTACAGGAGTCAAACAGTAATCCACGGTCCACTTTTTATAGCCCAGTCCCACTAAATCCTAGGGTTATATAAGCCGAGAGACGAAGGGAGATCGAGTGACCTTTTGGAAGATAAACTGACGGTTTATCGATTGCACTAATAAGATTCTTGCCAAAAGTATGAGATTCTTGACAATTGCTTTACTTTTAAATTTATTCACGTTAATATAAACTCTTGGTTGATGTTTTTTCAACAAAACATCTTGTCTGTGTTGATAGTTTTGGTGCGGTTACTATGTTTACTTTGAAAGATCGTGCTTTGAAAAAACTATCTTCAGATTTACAGTCTACTTTTGATGTCTCTCCTGTCTGTAAAACTGTACTAGCATTTTCTCTTGTTATGAGCCGAATTTTATTAGTAGTATATTTTCTACTATTGGTTATCTCTTCCTTTCCTTATGTTATAAATTATTACAATTCATCTAACTTGTATATTTTTTAGATTTATTGAATCAAAGATTTTCACATCTTGCTTTCTTTTCTTCTCGATTATCAATATGATATTGCATACACTTGTTATAAGTCATTAAAAATTAAGACATTAAAAATTATATTTATATTCAGTATAATATACATCATAAACCCATAAATATATTTAAATTCGACTTGTTATAAGTCGAATTTAAATATATTTATGGGTTTATGATGTATATTATACTGAATATAAATATAATTTTTAATGTCTTAATACATACTTTTACAAATAAACACTTCAGATCTTTTTGTTTTTATTTATCGCTCTAGTAATTCTATAGAATTATGAAGCGTACAAAACAGATAAGATGCTGGAACATTTTTTTAAAAATCTATCGAGCATTTTTCTCGTTGAGTGATAAAGTTTTAAAAATCTGCTATTAAGAGACTACAGTTTAGTTTTATTCTAAACTTTTCATGTTTAAAGGTTCGTTCGGAACAAATTTTTTTCAGTCGATGCATCCGGAAAAGCACAGAGCACAGTTTTGTGATTCTCTAGAGACATACGAAACATCACCCATATTTGACTTTACAAAATTCTGTCCCTGGACTCTTCTCTTTCTGAGAGGGTGGAGTTTGAACATTTCGCCAACATATCCCTAGAGCGTTGTAAGTATAGACTGTTTACATTTGTCGAGCTCATTGAAAATCGCTTAGAGCTTGTATATCGACACTGATGTTATTGGAAACATTTATTATTGTGTACTAGAAAGTTTTTTGTTGTCCTTAGGACAATTGCTAGGACAGAAATATAAAGTTAATATTTCAGAATAGAAAAACTTTAAAGAATTGTGTTTATATTAGTTGTACAGTTTTTGTTTATAAAAATTTCCAAATAAATGTTTCTCTTCCGAAGAGATATTTGAATGAATATGAATAAAAATTACAAAATTTTAAAGTTCTTTTTCATGTTAAGATATTACAATCTATTTTATTACGGCTATAAAAAGAAGAAACTTTCATTAAAAAGTACAAAGTGCAGTACAATATAGTAGAAAATATTTTTTTTTTAAAGAAAAAAATTAGAAATTCTTATCTTTTTTGTTTGTTTAGTTATAAAACTGAACCTTTTGATTCCTTTAACGCTTACAGGCAAAATTTATAAAAGCAAATCTTCTTTGTTCCTCTTGCGTAAAGATTTTTGCTTTGCAATTCACATCATTATCTATGAAAATAGTTCTAATTCAATAGTCTTGATCACTCAGTCACAAAATAATATTCTAAAATATGTAAATAAATATATGCTGAATGCTTAGGTTTTATAACTTTTGAAATTATAATTTATTTTTAATCTTCTTTATTAAAGAACAGTACGCAAATTACATTTATATTGAATTTTTAAGTATTATAATATATTATTTTATATGTAATTATATAATATTCTATTTAAAAATACATTAATATGTTCTAAACTTTAATAACCGATTTAATGGTGTAAATATAATTTATATAATATTATTGAAAGATATTAAACAATTGTAATTATTGTAAGATATTTAGTTGGGAATCTCAGAAAAGTTAGAGTTTCTTGAGTGGATACAGTGATTGAAACTGCACGTAATCCACATGTTAAAACAACAAACTGTCTAAAGATATGCTAAACTTTGTAAATGAGATAGAGAAAAAGAAGCGAAAAAATAATCATTATCTTGCAAGACTTTTGCTGATTCTGTAAAAAGCAAGGTTTTCACAATTGCATGTTATAATGAAACTAAGTTCGTTTACAACGTATAAAATGACTTTAGACAGAATCCGCTCTTTTGATGCTAAGTTTCTGATTACCGAATAGGAATTAATTCATATTTTTTGTAAATTGATTCTCGAACTTTTTGTCAAAATCTTATTCACGAACGTAGCTACAAAAGATGTAATTAACTGCAATACTTTGTATTAAACATTTCAGGTTTCGCTTTTACTTTATTTGATAAGTTGTAAGGATGGATAAATATAAACGATTTGGATATATTGTTTCAAATCTGATTACAATCCCGTATTTGTATAGATAAAAAGAAAATAAATAAGAAACAAGAAAAATATTTAAAGAACACTCTTCAATATTTCCAGGAAAGAAAAATGAATTTGTGACGAAACTAAACATCCCTTTATACATTGAACAAGAAACATTCCGAATTTCAGTTCATGACATCAATAAGAATAAATATGACTGGAGATAAATGTTATATAATGTAAGTGGCTTGAAGTTTTCGATAAATTAAACCAGATTTGAAAAAAATCTAAAGCCAATTTTATTTCTAAGAAAAATGTTTGCAAAAAAATGATAAAAATAACTGTCCAAAATCGGGTCAGAGAAGCTTCCATTTTGAAAGAAATGCTTTTTCAGATAGTATAAAATGAAATATTACTTCTAAAAACTCATATAATCTTCAAAATCTAATATTATTACTCGTCTCAAATCATTTTGNGAAAATTATTATTATTTTTTTTTCATACGCTTGAATTTTCTACTAAATATTAATATTTTTTATTTATAAAATAAGAATTTTAAAACAACTTTACACATTGATCAAAGTTATTTTAAAAACAACGATTCGTGTTATTTTTTTAAAAACAACTTATATTTTATAAACGTGAAAAAAAGGTAAACATCTTTAAAAAAATAAATCAAAATTTTAAAGAATTTATGTTGGTTTCCAATTTCTACTTGAATGTTTTTCTCTCTTTTCTGATGTTCCTGCCGATAACTATTTTTATCTTTTATTTTCTGAACTTGATTATCAGAAACCGTCAGCAAATTGTAAAAGATATGAGAATCCATATTTCTTTCTATTAAAAAATAACTTATACATAATAAAAATTTGAATGCCAAATATTGCTATTTTATTATCTTTTATTAAAATTTATGATCTTCCTCTTATACGATTTCAAAAGCAATAAGTTAACAAATTTATATTTTAATTTTTAAATAAATTTATAAAGTTTAATTTAAATAAAATGCAAAAATTATAATATAATAAAATGTATTTATTTAAACATTCTTTTTATTTCCTTTTCTTATATTAAAATAAGTTTACAAGAATTAAGAACATATAAATTTTTACCACACTTTTCCACACTGGATGTTGAAAATAATTAAAAAATTGATTATTATTTATAAAAGATTATTAATTTATTCACTTTTATAAAGTTAAAAGATTTTATAAAATATTTATGGATTGTACATGGATACAAAGATAGAGTAAAACAGTAAATCTAGTCAAACTGCTGTTTTGATAACTATATTTATTCATGAAAATGATAAATTGGACAAATTTAAAAATTCTTAATGTATAATGTAGCATAATAAATTATATATTTGGTTTGGAGTAAAATTAGAAATAACTCATTTAAAATTTTAAACAGTTTGATCCATTATATCAAAGAGACATTCAGAAACTTTTGACCTAAATATTATGGTATAATGAAATATTTTAATGGCGAATTTCATCAGTTGAACAGAATCTGCAATGAACCTAAACTTGATAACCATATCTTTAGCAGTTGCGAGATAATCGATGGAAAAGATTTGGGAGCAATAAACGATCTGCACATGCGTAGATAATAAAATGAGTATCTTAGAAAGAAAAGAATTCGCTAGAAGAGATTATTCTTTAAGTAATGCTCTTGCACAGTAAAATATTTCAATTAAAAAATTTTCGACTGCATATTTTAATTATATTTTTAAAAAATAGCACCCATATTCAGTTTGTTCATTCGTCTGTTTGTCTGCCTGTAAAATTTCTACGAAATTAAATAATAAAATTAGTAACTTGGATAGGAATAAACTTGTTAAAAAGGCTTATTCCTTAAATAATGCTCGTAGACAGCAGCAAAATATTTCATTTGAGAATTTTTAACCGCACATTTTTAATTACTTTTTCTTTTTAAAAAAGTATCTTGTATATTTAGGTTGATTCATCCGTCTGTTTGTCTGCCTGTTCTGTATTCCTGTAAAATTCCTTGGAAGTTAAGTAATAGGATGAGTATAAGAAAAGAAATGATCTCTCTAGAAGAGATTGCGTTTGTGAATAATATAATATTTAAATTAAGACATGTTTTTAATTACTTTTTAAAGATATTTTACATATGCAGTTCATTTATTTGTCTGCGAGATCTCTAGAAAACTAAACGAGCTAATGTGTTAAAATTTTCAGGTATTGCGGTTTCACTAAATAATTCTATAATGGTTTTAAGTGCATACATTAATAAGCGCAATTTAAACATTTATAAAAACTGGAGAAAATAAATTGAGATATTCTTCTTTATAAATATATAATTGAATTTTTCTATTTATATATATATATATTTTTTTGGAAGGTCAAGTGAATTTCTAAGGATATAAATTCTTTTGTAAATAACAACGTATACAACTCCGTAATCTTACAAGATGTTTGGTTGTATATATTTAATATTTTCAAGAATTCTATATCAATTTCCGATTTTTCGTTGCATTGGAATAGGTCGGATATACGCTTATTTTGATTCACAATGAATAATACGAAACGATGTTTCGTTAGATTAGATATGAGAGTTTCAGTTTCCGTCCTAGATGTGTTTCTGAACGTCAGGTAATCCCATATTCTATACATTCTATAGAAAGAGTTTGGTGGAAGGAGGATTCAACATCAGATGTTTCTCGGAAGCAATGTAATGCAAAACAGGGAAGTTGTGTGAAAGACAAAACGGTTTGATACAAAATTGGCAGGTTTTGTAAATCCTCACAATCCACGGGTAGTAAAGCGTAGGATTTAGGATAAAACGTTTCCCTTTGGGTCAATGTCCGATTCTATTTTTAGCTTTCTCAAAATATATATTGAAGTGAATTAAGGATGTTACACTTTACTTTGTTTTATTTGCTATTTTTTACTTTATTTTCATTACACAGAATTCGATATAATAAAATTTTAAGTAACCTTTAGAGTACACTATACGACGTACTCTGCTTCTGTGTATCGATTTTGTAGTTGGCGATTTAAAACATATATTATCTTTGAACAAAATAGGAATTACGCCTCGTATAATCACTTTAAGTGTGTTTTGAGACACTCTATTTCCACTACAACTATTAACATTGTAGTTAGTAGAGAAAAGTACGGAAAACGATTTCGGTCACGTAAAGACCTACTAAAGACAAGTTACAAGTAAACATCGATGGAAACGAATGTGGGTGGAGGTGTCATGAGAAAAAGTGAGTTCAATAAACACATAACAGCAGCGTCTACCAAGTGATCATTAATAATATCTAGACAGGTTGAGGGATGAGTCGAGTTTGTGGCTTTTCTAACACTTTTATCTCAAAACTTTCGTCGCCAACAAAGTTTCGTCCATTAACACAACACTTTGACAATATATATATATATATATACTCCTTCGTTCTAAGTTTTACAGATATTATCCGAAATGTTGTTTGTAATCCTAGGATACAGTATTTATTGATATTTATCTTAAACTATTTTTCTTTTTCTTTTTACTAACGATCAAAATTAAAAACTACTACTCTTATTAAATATGATTTTCTAATAAATGTTTATTTATTAAAATAAAACGTTGATTAAATATCTATAAGAATATTTTCCTTTTCTTTTTTTGCATTATATTTAATTGAAAATTTTAGATTTTCCTTTTAAGTCACAACATAATCGAGTAAATATTACTCCAACTATTGTTATTATTTGATATTTGTAAGGTTGTTATTTTCTGTAATGTTTAAACAAAGTTATATTATTTAATTATCCAGTAAAGAATTTTAAAACAACTTTACACATTGATCAAAGTTATTTTAAAAACAACGATTCGTGTTATTTTTTTAAAAACAACTTATATTTTATAAACGTGAAAAAAAGGTAAACATCTTTAAAAAAATAAATCAAAATTTTAAAGAATTTATGTTGGTTTCCAATTTCTACTTGAATGTTTTTCTCTCTTTTCTGATGTTCCTGCCGATAACTATTTTTATCTTTTATTTTCTGAACTTGATTATCAGAAACCGTCAGCAAATTGTAAAAGATATGAGAATCCATATTTCTTTCTATTAAAAAATAACTTATACATAATAAAAATTTGAATGCCAAATATTGCTATTTTATTATCTTTTATTAAAATTTATGATCTTCCTCTTATACGATTTCAAAAGCAATAAGTTAACAAATTTATATTTTAATTTTTAAATAAATTTATAAAGTTTAATTTAAATAAAATGCAAAAATTATAATATAATAAAATGTATTTATTTTATTATACATTCTTTTTATTTCCTACATATCTTTTTATTTATATATTAAACATTCTTTTTATTTCCTTTTCTTATATTAAAATAAGTTTACAAGAATTAAGAACATATAAATTTTTACCACACTTTTCCACACTGGATGTTGAAAATAATTAAAAAATTGATTATTATTTATAAAAGATTATTAATTTATTCACTTTTATAAAGTTAAAAGATTTTATAAAATATTTATGGATTGTACATGGATACAAAGATAGAGTAAAACAGTAAATCTAGTCAAACTGCTGTTTTGATAACTATATTTATTCATGAAAATGATNTAAAAATAAAGCCAAGTTTATTAATAAATTATCAATTTTTAATTTTAAGCATCCTGTAAATCAGGTTTCCCTGCATTACTTAAAAATAATGCGAAGAAAACAGCTTTAGCGGCTAAATTAAATAAAGTAAATATCTGATCGGTATTGATTGCAGTTCGTTTAAGCATATAATTAATATAGTAAGATACAGAAATAGTTAGTGTTATAAATAATTTAGATCTATCAATAATTAACTAGGATTATTTTTAATTTGTACTTAGTGTATGAATGCAATTACATTATTTCTATATAAGCATTACTTAAGTCATTTCAAGCAATGAGATTATTCTACTCACAGAATAGCAGAAAATAAATGGGACGTAGAATACATGTGTAAACTGACGAAGTGTAAAATAGGCTGCGATGGAAGCTAGTACTAACGTCAAGATTCACAGCGTTGCAACAGTCGATAACTAGTTTTCTAGAAATCAATAGATGAAGGAAGCTAGCTGCACCACATGCATCTCAACCCACATTGCCTCCTCAAAATTCGCCTTCATGATTTTCATCCTCATGGGGAGATCAAAGTTCATTTAGAATTCATGTGATCGAGTTCAACATCTCCACTTTCATTTGGAGAGATTCAATGAATGACTACAAATTCTATTAAACACAACTATGGCAATTATATAAATTACAAATATAAATCAAATCACAATCGAATACTTTATTATTGTTATCGTTTACTTATAAATTTATGTTTTTTTTTTTTTTTTAAAGCTTAATTATCGATCATTTTCTGTATTTATTTACGAATGATTTGTTACGATAACGGTAGCATAATAATTGGATTTTCGAGGAAATAGTAAATAAATTCTCAGCACAATGAAGAACGTATACAACTCCGTAATCTTACAAGATGTTTGGTTGTATATATTTAATATTTTCAAGAATTCTATATCAATTTCCGATTTTTCGTTGCATTGGAATAGGTCGGATATACGCTTATTTTGATTCACAATGAATAATACGAAACGATGTTTCGTTAGATTAGATATGAGAGTTTCAGTTTCCGTCCTAGATGTGTTTCTGAACGTCAGGTAATCCCATATTCTATACATTCTATAGAAAGAGTTTGGTGGAAGGAGGATTCAACATCAGATGTTTCTCGGAAGCAATGTAATGCAAAACAGGGAAGTTGTGTGAAAGACAAAACGNATTTATATAATATTATTGAAAGATATTAAACAATTGTAATTATTGTATGATATTTAGTTGGGAATCTCAGAAAAGTTAGAGTTTCTTGAGTGGATACAGTGATTGAAACTGCACGTAATCCACATGTTAAAACAACAAACTGTCTAAAGATATGCTAAACTTTGTAAATGAGATAGAGAAAAAGAAGCGAAAAAATAATCATTATCTTGCAAGACTTTTGCTGATTCTGTAAAAAGCAAGGTTTTCACAATTGCATGTTATAATGAAACTAAGTTCGTTTACAACGTATAAAATGACTTTAGACAGAATCCGCTCTTTTGATGCTAAGTTTCTGATTACCGAATAGGAATTAATTCATATTTTTTGTAAATTGATTCTCGAACTTTTTGTCAAAATCTTATTCACGAACGTAGCTACAAAAGATGTAATTAACTGCAATACTTTGTATTAAACATTTCAGGTTTCGCTTTTACTTTATTTGATAAGTTGTAAGGATGGATAAATATAAACGATTTGGATATATTGTTTCAAATCTGATTACAATCCCGTATTTGTATAGATAAAAAGAAAATAAATAAGAAACAAGAAAAATATTTAAAGAACACTCTTCAATATTTCCAGGAAAGAAAAATGAATTTGTGACGAAACTAAACATCCCTTTATACATTGAACAAGAAACATTCCGAATTTCAGTTCATGACATCAATAAGAATAAATATGACTGGAGATAAATGTTATATAATGTAAGTGGCTTGAAGTTTTCGATAAATTAAACCAGATTTGAAAAAAATCTAAAGCCAATTTTATTTCTAAGAAAAATGTTTGCAAAAAAATGATAAAAATAACTGTCCAAAATCGGGTCAGAGAAGCTTCCATTTTGAAAGAAATGCTTTTTCAGATAGTATAAAATGAAATATTACTTCTAAAAACTCATATAATCTTCAAAATCTAATATTATTACTCGTCTCAAATCATTTTGTATAGCAACTTAAGTGAATTTTATAAAACTAAATATTTCCCCCTTTTAATTTAAATAATACAATTAAATTATTTCATTAAAAATATTAAAANCAAAAAAGAATAAAAACATTTTTGCTTTAATTTTTTATCCGATTTTTTTTCAGATGAAAGTTCGATTAGATGTTTGTTGAAATGTTCTCCACATTAAAACATTAATAATTAAAAATAGGAAGGTTATTTCTCTTATTTAAATATTAATATCGAATAATTCTGTACGTATTTATTCCCAGTTTTTTCCCTACATTGCTAAATAGAAAGGAAACTAGTTATATATAATTTCTTATATATTTTTTTTATTTCTATATATATATATAAAGAAAGAAAAAATAAGAAGAAATTTTAACAGTGGAAAGAAATAGATAATGCTTTATCATGAAAAGAGTTATCACTCTTTTTGAACATAATGACCAGAGTTACAAGAACACAAAATGGCTTTTTAAGTGTTACAACAAAGGTGACATCTCACATAAAGTTATCATAAGTGAAATTTAGAAAAAGTCTGATAAACGAATATCTAACAGTTTAGCAAGATTCCATCACAATGACAGAAAAATACTTTAACAATTTTTCTAAATTCTTTATCTTAAAAAAAAAAAATGGCCATTCTTATAGAAATTTAGATTCTTCAGTCGAGCACTTTCACCCTACAAAAATCTTCTACGCCATAAATCAAAGTGAGACCAGTGGAGCAATCGGTTTTAAAAATTCCAGAATCACTTCCAATCCGATAGGCAATATTTTGTTCTTGACTTAGAATCCTAGATAAGTAGCAGTCTAGCATTTTGTTATTAGTATTCATGTCGGTGAAAGTAGCAGCTTGCTACTCATCTATCAATGCTATCTGTGACAAAAAGTTTATTTTGTGTAGAAATTGGAAAGGGACTACTATGTCTAGTTTTGAAAATCGGAAATGTCACATATTATCGCTAGTATCAAATGGTGTTGTCTTAGAAATTCTATGTGTCTCTCACCATCTTTTTCGCCACTTTTACTTATTTGATTCTACATTGCTGAAGTGACATCTTATCCATTATTTATAACCCATTGCAATTCTAGGTTTTCTTATTCGGACGCGAAAAGTAATTTAGTCATTATTAAAATAAAATGACAGATTTTTCCTCCTGTTTTTTCGACTAAAGATTACTTACCTTTTCATTTAAACAGAAAAGTATCATTTCTGTGACGGATATTATTGACAAATTTCTAATTTATTCAAAAGTTTTCTTTAATTATTAACTTAAAACTAATAAAATATTCAATTAATTGCGTTTTATTAAACAGGAACTAATTCTTTAATGCATTTGTATTGAATTGAATTTAATGTAGAGTCCACTATTTATAACTTGCAGGAAATTTTTAGTCTTTTTTTATACGGAATTTCAACTTGTAAACATAAATATAAGTAATACGAAAATTATTATTATTTTTTTTTCATACGCTTGAATTTTCTACTAAATATTAATATTTTTTATTTATAAAATAAGAATTTTAAAACAACTTTACACATTGATCAAAGTTATTTTAAAAACAACGATTCGTGTTATTTTTTTAAAAACAACTTATATTTTATAAACGTGAAAAAAAGGTAAACATCTTTAAAAAAATAAATCAAAATTTTAAAGAATTTATGTTGGTTTCCAATTTCTACTTGAATGTTTTTCTCTCTTTTCTGATGTTCCTGCCGATAACTATTTTTATCTTTTATTTTCTGAACTTGATTATCAGAAACCGTCAGCAAATTGTAAAAGATATGAGAATCCATATTTCTTTCTATTAAAAAATAACTTATACATAATAAAAATTTGAATGCCAAATATTGCTATTTTATTATCTTTTATTAAAATTTATGATCTTCCTCTTATACGATTTCAAAAGCAATAAGTTAACAAATTTATATTTTAATTTTTAAATAAATTTATAAAGTTTAATTTAAATAAAATGCAAAAATTATAATATAATAAAATGTATTTATTTAAACATTCTTTTTATTTCCTTTTCTTATATTAAAATAAGTTTACAAGAATTAAGAACATATAAATTTTTACCACACTTTTCCACACTGGATGTTGAAAATAATTAAAAAATTGATTATTATTTATAAAAGATTATTAATTTATTCACTTTTATAAAGTTAAAAGATTTTATAAAATATTTATGGATTGTACATGGATACAAAGATAGAGTAAAACAGTAAATCTAGTCAAACTGCTGTTTTGATAACTATATTTATTCATGAAAATGATAAATTGGACAAATTTAAAAATTCTTAATGTATAATGTAGCATAATAAATTATATATTTGGTTTGGAGTAAAATTAGAAATAACTCATTTAAAATTTTAAACAGTTTGATCCATTATATCAAAGAGACATTCAGAAACTTTTGACCTAAATATTATGGTATAATGAAATATTTTAATGGCGAATTTCATCAGTTGAACAGAATCTGCAATGAACCTAAACTTGATAACCATATCTTTAGCAGTTGCGAGATAATCGATGGAAAAGATTTGGGAGCAATAAACGATCTGCACATGCGTAGATAATAAAATGAGTATCTTAGAAAGAAAAGAATTCGCTAGAAGAGATTATTCTTTAAGTAATGCTCTTGCACAGTAAAATATTTCAATTAAAAAATTTTCGACTGCATATTTTAATTATATTTTTAAAAAATAGCACCCATATTCAGTTTGTTCATTCGTCTGTTTGTCTGCCTGTAAAATTTCTACGAAATTAAATAATAAAATTAGTAACTTGGATAGGAATAAACTTGTTAAAAAGGCTTATTCTTTAAATAATGCTCGTAGACAGCAGCAAAATATTTCATTTGAGAATTTTCAACCGCACATTTTTAATTACTTTTTCTTTTTAAAAAAGTATCTTGTATATTTAGGTTGATTCATCCGTCTGTTTGTCTGCCTGTTCTGTATTCCTGTAAAATTCCTTGGAAGTTAAGTAATAGGATGAGTATAAGAAAAGAAATGATCTCTCTAGAAGAGATTGCGTTTGTGAATAATATAATATTTAAATTAAGACATGTTTTTAATTACTTTTTAAAGATATTTTACATATGCAGTTCATTTATTTGTCTGCGAGATCTCTAGAAAACTAAACGAGCTAATGTGTTAAAATTTTCAGGTATTGCGGTTTCACTAAATAATTCTATAATGGTTTTAAGTGCATACATTAATAAGCGCAATTTAAACATTTATAAAAACTGGAGAAAATAAATTGGGATATTCTTCTTTATAAATATATAATTGAATTTTTCTATATATATATATATATATATTTTTTTGGAAGGTCAAGTGAATTTCTAAGGATATAAATTCTTTTGTAAATAACAACGTATACAACTCCGTAATCTTACAAGATGTTTGGTTGTATATATTTAATATTTTCAAGAATTCTATATCAATTTCCGATTTTTCGTTGCATTGGAATAGGTCGGATATACGCTTATTTTGATTCACAATGAATAATACGAAACGATGTTTCGTTAGATTAGATATGAGAGTTTCAGTTTCCGTCCTAGATGTGTTTCTGAACGTCAGGTAATCCCATATTCTATACATTCTATAGAAAGAGTTTGGTGGAAGGAGGATTCAACATCAGATGTTTCTCGGAAGCAATGTAATGCAAAACAGGGAAGTTGTGTGAAAGACAAAACGGTTTGATACAAAATTGGCAGGTTTTGTAAATCCTCACAATCCACGGGTAGTAAAGCGTAGGATTTAGGATAAAACGTTTCCCTTTGGGTCAATGTCCGATTCTATTTTTAGCTTTCTCAAAATATATATTGAAGTGAATTAAGGATGTTACACTTTACTTTGTTTTATTTGCTATTTTTTACTTTATTTTCATTACACAGAATTCGATATAATAAAATTTTAAGTAACCTTTAGAGTACACTATACGACGTACTCTGCTTCTGTGTATCGATTTTGTAGTTGGCGATTTAAAACATATATTATCTTTGAACAAAATAGGAATTACGCCTCGTATAATCACTTTAAGTGTGTTTTGAGACACTCTATTTCCACTACAACTATTAACATTGTAGTTAGTAGAGAAAAGTACGGAAAACGATTTCGGTCACGTAAAGACCTACTAAAGACAAGTTACAAGTAAACATCGATGGAAACGAATGTGGGTGGAGGTGTCATGAGAAAAAGTGAGTTCAATAAACACATAACAGCAGCGTCTACCAAGTGATCATTAATAATATCTAGACAGGTTGAGGGATGAGTCGAGTTTGTGGCTTTTCTAACACTTTTATCTCAAAACTTTCGTCGCCAACAAAGTTTCGTCCATTAACACAACACTTTGACAATATATATATATATATATACTCCTTCGTTCTAAGTTTTACAGATATTATCCGAAATGTTGTTTGTAATCCTAGGATACAGTATTTATTGATATTTATCTTAAACTATTTTTCTTTTTCTTTTTACTAACGATCAAAATTAAAAACTACTACTCTTATTAAATATGATTTTCTAATAAATGTTTATTTATTAAAATAAAACGTTGATTAAATATCTATAAGAATATTTTCCTTTTCTTTTTTTGCATTATATTTAATTGAAAATTTTAGATTTTCCTTTTAAGTCACAACATAATCGAGTAAATATTACTCCAACTATTGTTATTATTTGATATTTGTAAGGTTGTTATTTTCTGTAATGTTTAAACAAAGTTATATTATTTAATTATCCAGTAAAATTTATAACAATTTAAAATAATTCTAAAGTGAATGACAATGAATAATTGCATAAACTATAATTTCATTGTGGTTAATTCATTATAATTATCAGAAAGGTTAATATTTATTGTAATTACTGCATTCGTTCAATAACTGTTTCAAGCAGTTAATTATAGAATCTAAAATAATATTAATCACATTTGTTTTTAAATATTTCTATATTATCGATTTAATAATTAATTATCTTTAGCAATTAAAATTTAAATGTGTAAGTAACGTTTAAAACGAATTATTTTCTATTTACTTAAATAGTCACATTAATTTACATTATAATTTTTCTTTCAGTCTTTAAAGTTTATTTAAGCATTAGATGAACATAATCATCATGTTTATGAGATAAATCATTTTATCCTTTACTTCTCTTATTTATTTTTGTTATTGAATTGCATGCAATAAATTGCTATTTATTAATAAAATCGTTTATGTTAATTGCCATAAATAATTTATGATAAAAATTTCGTATGAGTTTGTAGATATTAACATCGATAAAATGTATGCAGATTATAATTTAGAAAAACTGAGTAAAATATTCTCATTAATAAGATATATGTTTAATTATATTTTAAGTATATATAAAATTATAACTTTACTTTTAAAATCTCTTTAATATTTTATGAATATTTCATATACTGTATTATTTATAATGTTCCTTCGACCTTGTAACTGTAAAATAATATATTTAACAGGTCATAGCGTGTGATAAGAAAATTATAATATTACTTTAAAATAATATAATTATAGCATTATATATTATTTTTAAAATAATATTTTACCTTTCATGTAGAATAATTTAAAAATAAAGCCAAGTTTATTAATAAATTATCAATTTTTAATTTTAAGCATCCTGTAAATCAGGTTTCCCTGCATTACTTAAAAATAATGCGAAGAAAACAGCTTTAGCGGCTAAATTAAATAAAGTAAATATCTGATCGGTATTGATTGCAGTTCGTTTAAGCATATAATTAATATAGTAAGATACAGAAATAGTTAGTGTTATAAATAATTTAGATCTATCAATAATTAACTAGGATTATTTTTAATTTGTACTTAGTGTATGAATGCAATTACATTATTTCTATATAAGCATTACTTAAGTCATTTCAAGCAATGAGATTATTCTACTCACAGAATAGCAGAAAATAAATGGGACGTAGAATACATGTGTAAACTGACGAAGTGTAAAATAGGCTGCGATGGAAGCTAGTACTAACGTCAAGATTCACAGCGTTGCAACAGTCGATAACTAGTTTTCTAGAAATCAATAGATGAAGGAAGCTAGCTGCACCACATGCATCTCAACCCACATTGCCTCCTCAAAATTCGCCTTCATGATTTTCATCCTCATGGGGAGATCAAAGTTCATTTAGAATTCATGTGATCGAGTTCAACATCTCCACTTTCATTTGGAGAGATTCAATGAATGACTACAAATTCTATTAAACACAACTATGGCAATTATATAAATTACAAATATAAATCAAATCACAATCGAATACTTTATTATTGTTATCGTTTACTTATAAATTTATGTTTTTTTTTTTTTTTAAAGCTTAATTATCGATCATTTTCTGTATTTATTTACGAATGATTTGTTACGATAACGGTAGCATAATAATTGGATTTTCGAGGAAATAGTAAATAAATTCTCAGCACAATGAAGCAATTCTGTTGTGATCCTGATTATCCGACAAAAGTTGAATTATGTTTAATAAGACTTCATTTAATTGTTATTCATCCTAAAATTCTGCTGTTTAAATACTTTCTATTAATTGTATCTTTTATATTGCATATCTAATGCGATTAATACTATACTCCATTAAGAATTAATAACAAAATAACTTTATAAGAAATTTAAGAAAGCAGACAAGTTTATTTCTAAGAATTTCTTTGTAAATTAGGTATAAGAAACTCGCATTTTTCCAGTTACAATGTTTTTATGTTATACTTTTACTTTAAAGTTATAACTTGTATCAAATTTTCAATTCTATTCTTCTATTTTTAAGTATATTTTTCTAAACAAAAATTTTGGAATAAAGCCATGGAGAAGATGAATTGTTAAGTTATGATTCAATTTTACGAATGTTGCACTTAATAAAACATTTTTAAAATAATAAATATTTTTATTTCATGTAAAAAATATTTATTATTAATATTTTGTTAAAGAATATATGAGTGAAATGAAGTCATAGAATCGTGAGTAAACGATCTTTGACGACAGAATCGAAAGGCATAACGGGAAAACATCAAAGTCGTTCAAGACGGAAATAACCTACTTTTCTTTGCTAAGACAGATTTGGATAGGGTAACAGTTAATGGATGAGAATGTGATATGATTCAATAGCATCCGAAAAGTCTACCTGTCTTTCATCTATATATCTTCTTGTCACGAGTTCAGAGACATCCTTTTGACAAATAGGACCGTTTCTATGCCGTCAGCATTTTCGACTGGGCCCACTTTTCCCAGGAGTTCAACATCTCAGAATCTCGCTGCTCTACGTTGCTTTATAATAAATATTATATTATACTTGAAAAATTATTTTAATCTAAAATTCTTCTTCGTTTAAAGTTTTAACGACAAAAATATATTACAGGTAACTCAAAGCTCAAGATAAATTGAGAGTTTAGTATTGTTAATTTATCATTTCTTGTTTTAAGAAGAGAATATAACCGTCATTTATATTGATAAAAATCTTTTATTTAATATAAAAATCAACACGAGAAATTTTAAATTTTTTGTACAATTAAATGAATTTTTTTTTACTTTTAAAAAACTAAATATAAATGTATACATGTATTATACAGCCTAAATACGTACATAAATACATACATACAAAGAGTTGAAAGCAATTATATTCCGAGAATCTTAAAATATGAGGTGTTCAATTGCCTTATAGCAGATTCTCGTAATTATTAGTATCTCCTTAATTGTAAAGGCATACTCCATAATGACTCTCTGTCTGCATTAGCTGTATAGATAGAGTAATTAGATCCAGCCAGGATGAACGGTAATTACGTCAACAGTTCTAGTGATTATTGTCCAATATGACTTAAATATTCGCCGGCTGTAATACAAACGTTAGAAACGTATGTCCCTTTTAAATTATTAAAGTAATAATTCTCATCTAGAATATTAATATTAAGTTAGAAATTAGAAAATATATTTGTTAGGAGGCCTACATCGTCATAATTTTACTGGAATTTATAACAGTAAATGGAAAGATTAATCTTTATTAAGGAATGGATATAAACCTTTATAACAAACCAATGTTATTGATCAAGTCAGAGAATGTCTGAAAAAGAATAAGTGTCGACGGGGTATTATGAGACTATATGACTGAAGAGAATAATGAACTTAAATGAATAACAAATAGGTACCGTGTTCCACATCTTCAGCATTTATGTGTGTAAGTGCGCTGATAGCTGTCATTTTGAGGTTATTGATCACATCCGTCCTAGGCCACCATTGTTCCCCGGAGGCTTTTAAGAAAAATAGTATAGCTGCATTACGCTTTAGGCATCTTGCAACCTCCACGCCGCTTTCATCAGAGCTGCCTCTTTGTTGGCTACTATGAACAGTCATACAGTAGATGGTATCATTCTAAATTACGTTGTACTTTCTACCTGCACGTCCAAAATTCTAATAACCTAGCTGTCATTCTATCTAAAGACTGATCTTGTCGCAACTCTCATTTTGTAAATTAATCTGCGACGTACGCCACCCACACATACACAACTGGAGCACAGCTGCGATATTTTTTCTGTTAGTATTTCTAGGATGATAGCAAATAGAGAGAGAGAGAGGAAAAAACGAGTACTCCACTTTAGACTATATTTTTATCTTTACTCAGTATTCAGTACGACGGTGACATGTTGATAAGGCACATGTTGGCTTGAGTGTTGTTTGAAAAGCCGAATTTCTATCTTTTAATAAAGTCAATTCGCTTGTCAATCATATTTAAAATTAAATACTACAATCAAATTATTTTCTCATTTTTAACCATTAATTCATTAAATTACTTAATTCGTTTTATTCCTAGCTATTAATTTACCATTTAGAAGCTTTGTACCCTTTGAGGTTAATCAAATTCATTGAGCATTAAATTTTTAATTAATTATATTGGCTTAATGATGTAAGGTATCAATAATTTATCAACTTCTTTCATATATCTTTCTAAGTAATCTTACAGTAGTAATCTTAATCATATTTATCACATTTCCCAGAAGACTTTTAAATATTCATACAGCGGTTTGTTTTCTTTCTTCTTTAGATCAGATTTAACTATAAGTTGTTGGACGTAGCGCTTTTATAATTATGTTATATGTTAATGTATCAGAAAATCCTGGATATTTCGAATTTCAAACGGTTTAATTCTAATTCTAATAATTAAATAAATGTGTGTTTAAAAGTCTAATTACTGTATAAACCAATTGCACTTTTCTTAATATTATCTCCAGTGTTTCTTTGGATAGTGTCTTCAGTAAATTGTTTAGTTGGAAGTCCAAATGAATGACAAGGCAGTCAATGGAAAGATCCTAGTAGGATACGAAACACAAGACTTCCATTTAGATCGCTTGTGAGAACCATCGACAAAACAACTTTCTGTGTCTGTAATTAGACAACAAAAACCTTCACAAAGTGCTTCTCATTAACAAACCGCAGGAGATTCACTGGTTGGTTTTGACTGCCTCTATATCCGCCACTAGCAAAATAGAAGGCTCTGGTAATTAAAACTTTAACGTTTAAGGGCATAGCAAGTAATTATCTTATGCGAATAAATAAACTGCGTCTGAATGGCAGAAAATTTCGAATTAAAATGGATAGTATTTTTACAAACAATAGCATTGTTCACGTTTCTTTTCGTATTCACAAATTTAATAAATTAATGTAAAAATTTAATATCCTACATTATTTAAAGTATAACTTCTTAGTTTCAGAAGATATGAATGACTACAAATTCTATTAAACACAACTATGGCAATTATATAAATTACAAATATAAATCAAATCACAATCGAATACTTTATTATTGTTATCGTTTACTTATAAATTTATGTTTTTTTTTTTTTTTAAAGCTTAATTATCGATCATTTTCTGTATTTATTTACGAATGATTTGTTACGATAACGGTAGCATAATAATTGGATTTTCGAGGAAATAGTAAATAAATTCTCAGCACAATGAAGCAATTCTGTTGTGATCCTGATTATCCGACAAAAGTTGAATTATGTTTAATAAGACTTCATTTAATTGTTATTCATCCTAAAATTCTGCTGTTTAAATACTTTCTATTAATTGTATCTTTTATATTGCATATCTAATGCGATTAATACTATACTCCATTAAGAATTAATAACAAAATAACTTTATAAGAAATTTAAGAAAGCAGACAAGTTTATTTCTCTA
>NW_019384298.1:859933-865228 GCF_000671375.1 Centruroides sculpturatus | reverse complement strand
AATAAAATTATTATATAGCTTAATGTGTATTTTAATTATTAATTACAATTAAGATAACTAAAATCTAATTATAATAATTTATGTTATACAAAATATAATTAAAGTTAAAACAAGAATTTTTGTAATATAGTAATGTATTTAATTATAAATAATAAAACATTTATTATTAATGATAAATGAGGATATTTGAGATTTTAATTGTCATTTCTGATATTGGTATTATAAAATTATGTTTTAAGAGCTAAATTTATTTTGCATTTAAGTACAAAAGGTAGCAAATTTAAATATTTTATAACATTTCCTTCTTCAATATTCTGTAATTAACTTATAATTAGGAGACTTAATTTTTTAAGTATAAAGTTTTTCTAAAAAAGTATAAAACTTTTTAAAAAGTTCTTTAATTAAAAATCTTTGTTTAAGATTTTTTTAATTAGAATTTTTTTCTTAAACTCTATTACAAACTTTATACTCTTATTCTCTATATTTAAAAAAGTCTTACATTAAATTACAAAAGATAATAATAATAAAAATTTGCATAATATCTAATAAATTCAAGCATTAACACATAAAATTATTTCTAGAAAATTTATTGATACACAATTTAAGCAATTATGTAAAGTCTCATTGGAAAAAATTGCGTATATTTAACTTTTATTCCTTATTTAAAACGTACAAAATTTTATTATTCTAAAGTGTTTTCCTTTTCCTTTTTTTTTTCTTTTTTTTCCTTCGTCTTCCTGGAGATGCGATCTCATTATTTGGAATGACTATTAATAATTTATATATTCCTTAAACGTGTTCTTCCATATTTTGATTATTTTCTAGCAATTTCATGCAACTTTCAACTACAAACAAAAATATATGATTAGCATTTATATTTAAGTAAATATATTATTTAGTGCTTACCATATAATAAATATTCGGGGCGTGTAGCGAAATTTTATTACAAGAACACAATATTGATTAGAGAAAGGAAAACTAGTTAGATTTTTATTTTATTTTTTTAAAATAGATAATGATACATAGTATTCGTGTGTTGAATACAGATTTAATTAGAAAATATAAAAGGTTTATCTATTCTCGATGGGAAGAAGTGTTAGATTGTGGTATAATTATAATTTGTAAAGAGATTGCTTGATTTTTATCATTGTCACACTCACCGACTTTATTTTCCATATTAGTTACATCATTGTTTGTTTCGCTAATTAAATATTTCGCGTTGAAAGTTCAGACTTTTTGGTTAAAAAAATAAAATAAAATAAAATAAGCCAAATTGTTAACTTATCATTTTCATTCTTTTATGTAAAATAAAAATATTCAACTCGCACAATTATTTGGTTCCATTCCTATTGAATTAGCATCACTTGAAAAATTACACTTAATTAGCGAAAGAAACTAAATAATAAAACTCTTAATTTCATTTTCTTTATTAATTATAAATCATTGTAAACACTAATTTGTATTCATTTGAAGTTTGAATTTGTTTCTTCATTAATTAAAATATTTAAATTTTTTATAAAGCAGTTAATGTTTTAAAATAGATTTTAAATTAGTTTTTTTTTTTAAAGGAATGTTTAATGTCTTTATTCAAGTTTTGTAAGATAAACATGTTAGTTGGGGGTAGTCTGATTGATACTCTTGTGGATTAAGGGTTTTTCTTTAATAGGAGGAGATTAACTCTCAGAATCCCTTGGATTGTCATGCGAGGGATTAATGAAATGACACTCTTACCAATAGTCTGGATAGGAAAAGTACACAAAAGTGACAAAATTTCTAGATAAGCCTTAAGAAATGTTATATCTTCTTCAATTGGCAAACGTCTTTTTTTTTCTGTTCACAAAGAAAGAAAGCTTTTGAAATTCAATATCTTTCTTACTAATGAAATTTCTTACTGGAAGACATTTTACGATTTCAAAGAATAGATTGTTTGCGTATTTTTTTTATTTTCTAAATTTAGTCTTTGCGAATGCAATTCAAAGAAATTTTATATTATTTTAAAACTTAAGTTAGAGAAAACGCATAATAATAATAATAATAACATTTACAATATATTGTTTCTTTTATTCGATTTTAAAATTGTATTTAAAATATTTAAATTAAAGAAAAGTGGATATTAATGTACAAATTATGCGCCTATCTGGTGTGAGATGTACAAAATGTACTAATAACTAATGACGTATATTGTATGGGTTATGATTCGAGATTTCAGAATTTGTGCCAGATTTTCAAGCTTTTTACGCTATTTATATGTAAAAATTATTGGGTCGCAATTTGGAAAAATTATAGACCTGTAAATTTCCATTGTCGTCCGTCTGCCTGTCTGTCTGTCCGTCCTTAATTTAGAACGGTGTTAGATAGATGAAAGTCGAAATTAGATATGAAAAGCTTTAGGGAGAGTAGGCCCCGATTAACTATATACTTGCTTCCGGTCTAGACCGGAAGTCACGTGAATCGAATTAAAAATTTTCTCTAGAACGGAATTACATAGATGACCGACATGTTATCAGGAAAAGTATGATGTACAGGGGCAAGCCACTACGAATTTGAGATCGAAAGTACGTACATATTTTAAATTAAATAAATTAAAAATATGATTAAAAATTGCAGCCAGGCATTGTACGATATCACAATAATTTTTGCTCGTTATATTTAATTTAAAATTCTATCGTAAATATATTCTATTTTATAATACAATTATAAATTTTCTTTCTTATATAAATCTGAAATTTATATATGTTATTTAAATATATTTTATAAGAAAAATTAAAGTATTTTTGGATATATTATTTCGAAAATATCTCTAGTCGTAATATGTAAATATTCCCAGAGTTATCGTCACAATCTCATCAATATTAAATGATAAATATACGATTTTCTCTGAAAATAATAGTATCATTCAGAGTATTAAACAAAGATCTCAATCTCCATAAAATAGATATAGATCTCAACTACTATCTACAATACGGATCTATTATTTTCAGAGGTATTACACAATAAAGTTAGACGAAAGACATATTGAACTTACTCCTTGCAGAAGAGTCGTTGAACTCGGATCTAGGTGATATATAGTTCCTCTCCCTATAAGTCCATAATTTATTATTAAGTCTTCTTTATATAAAATGAAAATGTTTTTGCTGCGCCTCAATCAATAATAGAAAAAAGAAAATGATTATTTGTAGTACTGGATATTGGTTGATATAATAAACGTGAAAATTGCTTTGTTGCATGATACTTGTTTATGAAACTAAATTTACAAGNAAGATTAAATATAAATTATTTAAGACTTTTTAGTATAAATCTGAAACATTCGTCAAGATTTACTATTTTCATAACTTTGTGATAAGAAAATCCTTTCGTAAGTCAGACGAAAGCTTTGCAGATAAAATTATTCTACACAAAAATATAATTAAATTGCTTAATATCACGAATATTTCCTTAAAAATTTAAAAATATGCGACTATTTATATTCATTTTACACTCTAACTCGTGAAAAGATTTACGTTTTATCTCAAATAATTTAAAATATTTTTTATGTTTATTATAATTATATTCAAAAATTAATTATGATAATTATTTTAAATTATAAAACATCTTAAATTGTTTATTTTAATCAGAAAGGCAGACAATTAATTTAACCCTAAATATCATCAATCGAGGAAATTGAGGTGTACTATGGAGATTTCTTTTTCAGTCTCAAAGGACATTAAAGAATCATCTGATTCTCCATCTCATTTGAATTTCAATACATTTGTGTTATGAATTTCAAGTGACAACTAATACATAGATTGTTGTATCCAGCTGTACCCTGTATTTGTGACAGTACAGATCTTGTTTGATGTAAAAATATGTACATCTTTTGCGTGTAATGTATCATTTAAATTGATATACATTCCCAAAACTAAAAGTTGTAAATATGCAAAACACGTTTAAAAAAGGGAGAAAAGTTTAAAAACTTTTAAATATCGCCTTTGCTAAGAAAATTTAGTTATATATGTTTCGAATTACAATATTTATCTTAATATTGCAAATGCTTAGAATAATTTGTAACAAATTTGAATAATTTTGAAAGAATTCCTTAAAGAAAACACAAGGAGTGTGTTAAAATGATCGGTATTTTAATAATTTTTCTTTATTTAATTTGCTTCCATCTTCGGTATGCAAATTAAAATGTTCTCTTTGATCTTAACTAACAAATGATATTCATTTCCTTAATGACATCTTTAAAATTAAAAAAAGATTTATTTACTTCCGTCTAACATTGCGGTTTATGGAATTTATGATAATTGGTAAGCTGAAAAAATTCATTTAATTCTAATTATCTCTGCTAAGTTTTAGTGATAATATCTTCATTATGTTCTGCATCGGCACGATTACAGATTATTTCAGCTTCGGAAATGCGGAAATGATTATAAAAAGTCTCGATTCATCCAGATAAAATGGATATTTTCTTTTTTTTTTTAATTTAAGCTTCGGATATGTTAACCTGAGGAAAAATCTATCAAAGATAAGATAAATCAGAATACTTCTGAAGCAATAAGAAACAATTAAAGCATTCTTCATATCGTGATTTCTCACAAATAAACTTAAGTGGATTAATGTAATTAAAATCCCATTTTCTTATAACCAAAGCACATTTTCACGGTCATAAATTCCAATTTGTGTCAGCATTTCTTCTACTTAAGCTCCAGTATTAATGATGCGATAAATAGCGTTAAAACGATTGTAATATTCAAGAATCGTTAAATTTCTATGATATTTAAACCACCCTCGGGAACTTTAGCATCTGACAATATGACAATTGAAAAAGAAAAGAAGAATGTCACACGCGAGACATTCCGGCGTCGATGAAACAGCATGCAAAATTTAAACTTGATTATTATAAAAATTATACGCTATATAATAATATATCTATTTTTAATTTATCTCTTACTACATAAAGAGTTAATTTAACATAGAACAGAAGCTGTTAACTTTAAATATATATATTCTAAGAGTGCATAAAAACTGAGAAAGATTGCATTCGGTTAGAATCTTATTTATTTTCTTAGGTTACAAAGATTTATAAATGATGACAAAATACCATCCGTGGAAAAAAATATATTATCTTTTCTACCTGAAGAAACTACATTCGTACGTTTTTCAAAGATGATCAATAGGAATCTTATCTTCAGTATTATCACGTCCAAGCATAAATGTTGGAAGATATTTGCAGGAAATCAAAGATTCCCTTTGGCTTTAAAAATATTTTATTCATTCAAAATTAAACTTTCTCTTCATTTAATAATCTTAATCATA
>NW_019384298.1:841133-856907 GCF_000671375.1 Centruroides sculpturatus | reverse complement strand
ATATAAATAATTTAATACAAAAATATTATTACTATATTATATATTTTATTAAATTTATTCACTTAAAAGTTTTATTTACTGAATTAATAAATATACTTTTTACAAAATTCTATACTCCAAGGAGTCTTTCTATTTGCATAATTAATTTTTCAGAGTCGTGTACTTCGGTTATTTGAATGCATTTCCTATATACAAATAATATACAAATGCTATCATACATATTCTAGTGGTGTGAGGATCATTTCCTGAGGGACCTTTTGATTTCTTATTGCAGCTGCATCATGCATCATGAAAGAAGCTCATAGCTCCAGGCACTATTGTCTAATCAAATAAATATAAAACCATTATAAATGAACTATTCTTAATTTAACAATATAAAATAATTAATTATTAGACTTATAAAAATACCTCCTTAATTTAAATTTAATTAAATAAAATTATTATATAGCTTAATGTGTATTTTAATTATTAATTACAATTAAGATAACTAAAATCTAATTATAATAATTTATGTTATACAAAATATAATTAAAGTTAAAACAAGAATTTTTGTAATATAGTAATGTATTTAATTATAAATAATAAAACATTTATTATTAATGATAAATGAGGATATTTGAGATTTTAATTGTCATTTCTGATATTGGTATTATAAAATTATGTTTTAAGAGCTAAATTTATTTTGCATTTAAGTACAAAAGGTAGCAAATTTAAATATTTTATAACATTTCCTTCTTCAATATTCTGTAATTAACTTATAATTAGGAGACTTAATTTTTTAAGTATAAAGTTTTTCTAAAAAAGTATAAAACTTTTTAAAAAGTTCTTTAATTAAAAATCTTTGTTTAAGATTTTTTTAATTAGAATTTTTTTCTTAAACTCTATTACAAACTTTATACTCTTATTCTCTATATTTAAAAAAGTCTTACATTAAATTACAAAAGATAATAATAATAAAAATTTGCATAATATCTAATAAATTCAAGCATTAACACATAAAATTATTTCTAGAAAATTTATTGATACACAATTTAAGCAATTATGTAAAGTCTCATTGGAAAAAATTGCGTATATTTAACTTTTATTCCTTATTTAAAACGTACAAAATTTTATTATTCTAAAGTGTTTTCCTTTTCCTTTTTTTTTTCTTTTTTTTCCTTCGTCTTCCTGGAGATGCGATCTCATTATTTGGAATGACTATTAATAATTTATATATTCCTTAAACGTGTTCTTCCATATTTTGATTATTTTCTAGCAATTTCATGCAACTTTCAACTACAAACAAAAATATATGATTAGCATTTATATTTAAGTAAATATATTATTTAGTGCTTACCATATAATAAATATTCGGGGCGTGTAGCGAAATTTTATTACAAGAACACAATATTGATTAGAGAAAGGAAAACTAGTTAGATTTTTATTTTATTTTTTTAAAATAGATAATGATACATAGTATTCGTGTGTTGAATACAGATTTAATTAGAAAATATAAAAGGTTTATCTATTCTCGATGGGAAGAAGTGTTAGATTGTGGTATAATTATAATTTGTAAAGAGATTGCTTGATTTTTATCATTGTCACACTCACCGACTTTATTTTCCATATTAGTTACATCATTGTTTGTTTCGCTAATTAAATATTTCGCGTTGAAAGTTCAGACTTTTTGGTTAAAAAAATAAAATAAAATAAAATAAGCCAAATTGTTAACTTATCATTTTCATTCTTTTATGTAAAATAAAAATATTCAACTCGCACAATTATTTGGTTCCATTCCTATTGAATTAGCATCACTTGAAAAATTACACTTAATTAGCGAAAGAAACTAAATAATAAAACTCTTAATTTCATTTTCTTTATTAATTATAAATCATTGTAAACACTAATTTGTATTCATTTGAAGTTTGAATTTGTTTCTTCATTAATTAAAATATTTAAATTTTTTATAAAGCAGTTAATGTTTTAAAATAGATTTTAAATTAGTTTTTTTTTTTAAAGGAATGTTTAATGTCTTTATTCAAGTTTTGTAAGATAAACATGTTAGTTGGGGGTAGTCTGATTGATACTCTTGTGGATTAAGGGTTTTTCTTTAATAGGAGGAGATTAACTCTCAGAATCCCTTGGATTGTCATGCGAGGGATTAATGAAATGACACTCTTACCAATAGTCTGGATAGGAAAAGTACACAAAAGTGACAAAATTTCTAGATAAGCCTTAAGAAATGTTATATCTTCTTCAATTGGCAAACGTCTTTTTTTTTCTGTTCACAAAGAAAGAAAGCTTTTGAAATTCAATATCTTTCTTACTAATGAAATTTCTTACTGGAAGACATTTTACGATTTCAAAGAATAGATTGTTTGCGTATTTTTTTTATTTTCTAAATTTAGTCTTTGCGAATGCAATTCAAAGAAATTTTATATTATTTTAAAACTTAAGTTAGAGAAAACGCATAATAATAATAATAATAACGTTTACAATATATTGTTTCTTTTATTCGATTTTAAAATTGTATTTAAAATATTTAAATTAAAGAAAAGTGGATATTAATGTACAAATTATGCGCCTATCTGGTGTGAGATGTACAAAATGTACTAATAACTAATGACGTATATTGTATGGGTTATGATTCGAGATTTCAGAATTTGTGCCAGATTTTCAAGCTTTTTACGCTATTTATATGTAAAAATTATTGGGTCGCAATTTGGAAAAATTATAGACCTGTAAATTTCCATTGTCGTCCGTCTGCCTGTCTGTCTGTCCGTCCTTAATTTAGAACGGTGTTAGATAGATGAAAGTCGAAATTAGATATGAAAAGCTTTAGGGAGAGTAGGCCCCGATTAACTATATACTTGCTTCCGGTCTAGACCGGAAGTCACGTGAATCGAATTAAAAATTTTCTCTAGAACGGAATTACATAGATGACCGACATGTTATCAGGAAAAGTATGATGTACAGGGGCAAGCCACTACGAATTTGAGATCGAAAGTACGTACATATTTTAAATTAAATAAATTAAAAATATGATTAAAAATTGCAGCCAGGCATTGTACGATATCACAATAATTTTTGCTCGTTATATTTAATTTAAAATTCTATCGTAAATATATTCTATTTTATAATACAATTATAAATTTTCTTTCTTATATAAATCTGAAATTTATATATGTTATTTAAATATATTTTATAAGAAAAATTAAAGTATTTTTGGATATATTATTTCGAAAATATCTCTAGTCGTAATATGTAAATATTCCCAGAGTTATCGTCACAATCTCATCAATATTAAATGATAAATATACGATTTTCTCTGAAAATAATAGTATCATTCAGAGTATTAAACAAAGATCTCAATCTCCATAAAATAGATATAGATCTCAACTACTATCTACAATACGGATCTATTATTTTCAGAGGTATTACACAATAAAGTTAGACGAAAGACATATTGAACTTACTCCTTGCAGAAGAGTCGTTGAACTCGGATCTAGGTGATATATAGTTCCTCTCCCTATAAGTCCATAATTTATTATTAACAAAATATCGAATGCAGAAAAGTTTTTGCTTTAAACGGATAAACGAGAGATTCTGGAATTTATTCTTTCTTTTTTAAAAATCTATATTTAAGTATATAAATTATATTTTTATTTATTTATCAATTAAAATATAGAGGAATGCTTTAGAAAAATCGTACAAATGCTGGGGATTTTTGCATTGTTTTCGTACTTAAGTTTTCTATTTATAGATTAATTTTTATGGAGAAAATATTGCAAACTTTGCTATTTTTTAACTTTTATATTGCTTTAAGTTTTCTATTTCTTCTTACCATTTAGATATATACAACTTGTACTTTCGATCGTATTCATAAATATATCATTCTTGTGTATGTTCAATATATAATGCTATATTTATATTTTATATGCCGAAAGCATATAAAATATAAATTTTAGATAAATGTTTAATCAGTTGTTTATAAATGATTAATTCACAATTTCGGAAATATTTTATGTACAATTGTAAATCAGAGCAACTATATTTATAAAAGCTTGTCATAATTTTCTTGAAAATATAATAAACCGGTATTTAAGAATCAACATAATTGCAAATTTAAGCATTAATTTACAAATATTTTGCTACATATTAAATCCACTAAATCTTTCTTTTTATTATTTTTTTCTCTCCCCAATTGAGTGATATTCATAAGTTATCGTGAATCACACTCATTGAATCATCACTGATTGATTCATCAGAGGTTTGATGAATGAATTTGTTAAATTGAAGCATATATTTAAAAAAAAAACGGAGCATTTGTTTTAGCATTTTTGGGTATAAAATATAAATTTTTACTTGTTTAAGACAATAGATTAATACTAAAATTAGTGGTCTCCAGAATTTAAGAGTGATCAATATCTTAGTTTGTGGAATTCCTTAGGCTATAATAGAAGACTTTTTTTTTTAATTCTTGAAAATTATTCTNTAAAGTTAAAAGATTTTATAAAATATTTATGGATTGTACATGGATACAAAGATAGAGTAAAACAGTAAATCTAGTCAAACTGCTGTTTTGATAACTATATTTATTCATGAAAATGATAAATTGGACAAATTTAAAAATTCTTAATGTATAATGTAGCATAATAAATTATATATTTGGTTTGGAGTAAAATTAGAAATAACTCATTTAAAATTTTAAACAGTTTGATCCATTATATCAAAGAGACATTCAGAAACTTTTGACCTAAATATTATGGTATAATGAAATATTTTAATGGCGAATTTCATCAGTTGAACAGAATCTGCAATGAACCTAAACTTGATAACCATATCTTTAGCAGTTGCGAGATAATCGATGGAAAAGATTTGGGAGCAATAAACGATCTGCACATGCGTAGATAATAAAATGAGTATCTTAGAAAGAAAAGAATTCGCTAGAAGAGATTATTCTTTAAGTAATGCTCTTGCACAGTAAAATATTTCAATTAAAAAATTTTCGACTGCATATTTTAATTATATTTTTAAAAAATAGCACCCATATTCAGTTTGTTCATTCGTCTGTTTGTCTGCCTGTAAAATTTCTACGAAATTAAATAATAAAATTAGTAACTTGGATAGGAATAAACTTGTTAAAAAGGCTTATTCTTTAAATAATGCTCGTAGACAGCAGCAAAATATTTCATTTGAGAATTTTCAACCGCACATTTTTAATTACTTTTTCTTTTTAAAAAAGTATCTTGTATATTTAGGTTGATTCATCCGTCTGTTTGTCTGCCTGTTCTGTATTCCTGTAAAATTCCTTGGAAGTTAAGTAATAGGATGAGTATAAGAAAAGAAATGATCTCTCTAGAAGAGATTGCGTTTGTGAATAATATAATATTTAAATTAAGACATGTTTTTAATTACTTTTTAAAGATATTTTACATATGCAGTTCATTTATTTGTCTGCGAGATCTCTAGAAAACTAAACGAGCTAATGTGTTAAAATTTTCAGGTATTGCGGTTTCACTAAATAATTCTATAATGGTTTTAAGTGCATACATTAATAAGCGCAATTTAAACATTTATAAAAACTGGAGAAAATAAATTGAGATATTCTTCTTTATAAATATATAATTGAATTTTTCTATATATATATATATATATATTTTTTTGGAAGGTCAAGTGAATTTCTAAGGATATAAATTCTTTTGTAAATAACAACGTATACAACTCCGTAATCTTACAAGATGTTTGGTTGTATATATTTAATATTTTCAAGAATTCTATATCAATTTCCGATTTTTCGTTGCATTGGAATAGGTCGGATATACGCTTATTTTGATTCACAATGAATAATACGAAACGATGTTTCGTTAGATTAGATATGAGAGTTTCAGTTTCCGTCCTAGATGTGTTTCTGAACGTCAGGTAATCCCATATTCTATACATTCTATAGAAAGAGTTTGGTGGAAGGAGGATTCAACATCAGATGTTTCTCGGAAGCAATGTAATGCAAAACAGGGAAGTTGTGTGAAAGACAAAACGGTTTGATACAAAATTGGCAGGTTTTGTAAATCCTCACAATCCACGGGTAGTAAAGCGTAGGATTTAGGATAAAACGTTTCCCTTTGGGTCAATGTCCGATTCTATTTTTAGCTTTCTCAAAATATATATTGAAGTGAATTAAGGATGTTACACTTTACTTTGTTTTATTTGCTATTTTTTACTTTATTTTCATTACACAGAATTCGATATAATAAAATTTTAAGTAACCTTTAGAGTACACTATACGACGTACTCTGCTTCTGTGTATCGATTTTGTAGTTGGCGATTTAAAACATATATTATCTTTGAACAAAATAGGAATTACGCCTCGTATAATCACTTTAAGTGTGTTTTGAGACACTCTATTTCCACTACAACTATTAACATTGTAGTTAGTAGAGAAAAGTACGGAAAACGATTTCGGTCACGTAAAGACCTACTAAAGACAAGTTACAAGTAAACATCGATGGAAACGAATGTGGGTGGAGGTGTCATGAGAAAAAGTGAGTTCAATAAACACATAACAGCAGCGTCTACCAAGTGATCATTAATAATATCTAGACAGGTTGAGGGATGAGTCGAGTTTGTGGCTTTTCTAACACTTTTATCTCAAAACTTTCGTCGCCAACAAAGTTTCGTCCATTAACACAACACTTTGACAATATATATATATATATATACTCCTTCGTTCTAAGTTTTACAGATATTATCCGAAATGTTGTTTGTAATCCTAGGATACAGTATTTATTGATATTTATCTTAAACTATTTTTCTTTTTCTTTTTACTAACGATCAAAATTAAAAACTACTACTCTTATTAAATATGATTTTCTAATAAATGTTTATTTATTAAAATAAAACGTTGATTAAATATCTATAAGAATATTTTCCTTTTCTTTTTTTGCATTATATTTAATTGAAAATTTTAGATTTTCCTTTTAAGTCACAACATAATCGAGTAAATATTACTCCAACTATTGTTATTATTTGATATTTGTAAGGTTGTTATTTTCTGTAATGTTTAAACAAAGTTATATTATTTAATTATCCAGTAAAATTTATAACAATTTAAAATAATTCTAAAGTGAATGACAATGAATAATTGCATAAACTATAATTTCATTGTGGTTAATTCATTATAATTATCAGAAAGGTTAATATTTATTGTAATTACTGCATTCGTTCAATAACTGTTTCAAGCAGTTAATTATAGAATCTAAAATAATATTAATCACATTTGTTTTTAAATATTTCTATATTATCGATTTAATAATTAATTATCTTTAGCAATTAAAATTTAAATGTGTAAGTAACGTTTAAAACGAATTATTTTCTATTTACTTAAATAGTCACATTAATTTACATTATAATTTTTCTTTCAGTCTTTAAAGTTTATTTAAGCATTAGATGAACATAATCATCATGTTTATGAGATAAATCATTTTATCCTTTACTTCTCTTATTTATTTTTGTTATTGAATTGCATGCAATAAATTGCTATTTATTAATAAAATCGTTTATGTTAATTGCCATAAATAATTTATGATAAAAATTTCGTATGAGTTTGTAGATATTAACATCGATAAAATGTATGCAGATTATAATTTAGAAAAACTGAGTAAAATATTCTCATTAATAAGATATATGTTTAATTATATTTTAAGTATATATAAAATTATAACTTTACTTTTAAAATCTCTTTAATATTTTATGAATATTTCATATACTGTATTATTTATAATGTTCCTTCGACCTTGTAACTGTAAAATAATATATTTAACAGGTCATAGCGTGTGATAAGAAAATTATAATATTACTTTAAAATAATATAATTATAGCATTATATATTATTTTTAAAATAATATTTTACCTTTCATGTAGAATAATTTAAAAATAAAGCCAAGTTTATTAATAAATTATCAATTTTTAATTTTAAGCATCCTGTAAATCAGGTTTCCCTGCATTACTTAAAAATAATGCGAAGAAAACAGCTTTAGCGGCTAAATTAAATAAAGTAAATATCTGATCGGTATTGATTGCAGTTCGTTTAAGCATATAATTAATATAGTAAGATACAGAAATAGTTAGTGTTATAAATAATTTAGATCTATCAATAATTAACTAGGATTATTTTTAATTTGTACTTAGTGTATGAATGCAATTACATTATTTCTATATAAGCATTACTTAAGTCATTTCAAGCAATGAGATTATTCTACTCACAGAATAGCAGAAAATAAATGGGACGTAGAATACATGTGTAAACTGACGAAGTGTAAAATAGGCTGCGATGGAAGCTAGTACTAACGTCAAGATTCACAGCGTTGCAACAGTCGATAACTAGTTTTCTAGAAATCAATAGATGAAGGAAGCTAGCTGCACCACATGCATCTCAACCCACATTGCCTCCTCAAAATTCGCCTTCATGATTTTCATCCTCATGGGGAGATCAAAGTTCATTTAGAATTCATGTGATCGAGTTCAACATCTCCACTTTCATTTGGAGAGATTCAATGAATGACTACAAATTCTATTAAACACAACTATGGCAATTATATAAATTACAAATATAAATCAAATCACAATCGAATACTTTATTATTGTTATCGTTTACTTATAAATGTATGTTTTTTTTTTTTTTTAAAGCTTAATTATCGATCATTTTCTGTATTTATTTACGAATGATTTGTTACGATAACGGTAGCATAATAATTGGATTTTCGAGGAAATAGTAAATAAATTCTCAGCACAATGAAGCAATTCTGTTGTGATCCTGATTATCCGACAAAAGTTGAATTATGTTTAATAAGACTTCATTTAATTGTTATTCATCCTAAAATTCTGCTGTTTAAATACTTTCTATTAATTGTATCTTTTATATTGCATATCTAATGCGATTAATACTATACTCCATTAAGAATTAATAACAAAATAACTTTATAAGAAATTTAAGAAAGCAGACAAGTTTATTTCTAAGAATTTCTTTGTAAATTAGGTATAAGAAACTCGCATTTTTCCAGTTACAATGTTTTTATGTTATACTTTTACTTTAAAGTTATAACTTGTATCAAATTTTCAATTCTATTCTTCTATTTTTAAGTATATTTTTCTAAACAAAAATTTTGGAATAAAGCCATCGAGAAGATGAATTGTTAAGTTATGATTCAATTTTACGAATGTTGCACTTAATAAAACATTTTTAAAATAATAAATATTTTTATTTCATGTAAAAAATATTTATTATTAATATTTTGTTAAAGAATATATGAGTGAAATGAAGTCATAGAATCGTGAGTAAACGATCTTTGACGACAGAATCGAAAGGCATAACGGGAAAACATCAAAGTCGTTCAAGACGGAAATAACCTACTTTTCTTTGCTAAGACAGATTTGGATAGGGTAACAGTTAATGGATGAGAATGTGATATGATTCAATAGCATCCGAAAAGTCTACCTGTCTTTCATCTATATATCTTCTTGTCACGAGTTCAGAGACATCCTTTTGACAAATAGGACCGTTTCTATGCCGTCAGCATTTTCGACTGGGCCCACTTTTCCCAGGAGTTCAACATCTCAGAATCTCGCTGCTCTACGTTGCTTTATAATAAATATTATATTATACTTGAAAAATTATTTTAATCTAAAATTCTTCTTCGTTTAAAGTTTTAACGACAAAAATATATTACAGGTAACTCAAAGCTCAAGATAAATTGAGAGTTTAGTATTGTTAATTTATCATTTCTTGTTTTAAGAAGAGAATATAACCGTCATTTATATTGATAAAAATCTTTTATTTAATATAAAAATCAACACGAGAAATTTTAAATTTTTTGTACAATTAAATGAATTTTTTTTTACTTTTAAAAAACTAAATATAAATGTATACATGTATTATACAGCCTAAATACGTACATAAATACATACATACAAAGAGTTGAAAGCAATTATATTCCGAGAATCTTAAAATATGAGGTGTTCAATTGCCTTATAGCAGATTCTCGTAATTATTAGTATCTCCTTAATTGTAAAGGCATACTCCATAATGACTCTCTGTCTGCATTAGCTGTATAGATAGAGTAATTAGATCCAGCCAGGATGAACGGTAATTACGTCAACAGTTCTAGTGATTATTGTCCAATATGACTTAAATATTCGCCGGCTGTAATACAAACGTTAGAAACGTATGTCCCTTTTAAATTATTAAAGTAATAATTCTCATCTAGAATATTAATATTAAGTTAGAAATTAGAAAATATATTTGTTAGGAGGCCTACATCGTCATAATTTTACTGGAATTTATAACAGTAAATGGAAAGATTAATCTTTATTAAGGAATGGATATAAACCTTTATAACAAACCAATGTTATTGATCAAGTCAGAGAATGTCTGAAAAAGAATAAGTGTCGACGGGGTATTATGAGACTATATGACTGAAGAGAATAATGAACTTAAATGAATAACAAATAGGTACCGTGTTTCACATCTTCAGCATTTATGTGTGTAAGTGCGCTGATAGCTGTCATTTTGAGGTTATTGATCACATCCGTCCTAGGCCACCATTGTTCCCCGGAGGCTTTTAAGAAAAATAGTATAGCTGCATTACGCTTTAGGCATCTTGCAACCTCCACGCCGCTTTCATCAGAGCTGCCTCTTTGTTGGCTACTATGAACAGTCATACAGTAGATGGTATCATTCTAAATTACGTTGTACTTTCTACCTGCACGTCCAAAATTCTAATAACCTAGCTGTCATTCTATCTAAAGACTGATCTTGTCGCAACTCTCATTTTGTAAATTAATCTGCGACGTACGCCACCCACACATACACAACTGGAGCACAGCTGCGATATTTTTTCTGTTAGTATTTCTAGGATGATAGCAAATAGAGAGAGAGAGAGGAAAAAACGAGTACTCCACTTTAGACTATATTTTTATCTTTACTCAGTATTCAGTACGACGGTGACATGTTGATAAGGCACATGTTGGCTTGAGTGTTGTTTGAAAAGCCGAATTTCTATCTTTTAATAAAGTCAATTCGCTTGTCAATCATATTTAAAATTAAATACTACAATCAAATTATTTTCTCATTTTTAACCATTAATTCATTAAATTACTTAATTCGTTTTATTCCTAGCTATTAATTTACCATTTAGAAGCTTTGTACCCTTTGAGGTTAATCAAATTCATTGAGCATTAAATTTTTAATTAATTATATTGGCTTAATGATGTAAGGTATCAATAATTTATCAACTTCTTTCATATATCTTTCTAAGTAATCTTACAGTAGTAATCTTAATCATATTTATCACATTTCCCAGAAGACTTTTAAATATTCATACAGCGGTTTGTTTTCTTTCTTCTTTAGATCAGATTTAACTATAAGTTGTTGGACGTAGCGCTTTTATAATTATGTTATATGTTAATGTATCAGAAAATCCTGGATATTTCGAATTTCAAACGGTTTAATTCTAATTCTAATAATTAAATAAATGTGTGTTTAAAAGTCTAATTACTGTATAAACCAATTGCACTTTTCTTAATATTATCTCCAGTGTTTCTTTGGATAGTGTCTTCAGTAAATTGTTTAGTTGGAAGTCCAAATGAATGACAAGGCAGTCAATGGAAAGATCCTAGTAGGATACGAAACACAAGACTTCCATTTAGATCGCTTGTGAGAACCATCGACAAAACAACTTTCTGTGTCTGTAATTAGACAACAAAAACCTTCACAAAGTGCTTCTCATTAACAAACCGCAGGAGATTCACTGGTTGGTTTTGACTGCCTCTATATCCGCCACTAGCAAAATAGAAGGCTCTGGTAATTAAAACTTTAACGTTTAAGGGCATAGCAAGTAATTATCTTATGCGAATAAATAAACTGCGTCTGAATGGCAGAAAATTTCGAATTAAAATGGATAGTATTTTTACAAACAATAGCATTGTTCACGTTTCTTTTCGTATTCACAAATTTAATAAATTAATGTAAAAATTTAATATCCTACATTATTTAAAGTATAACTTCTTAGTTTCAGAAGATTAAATATAAATTATTTAAGACTTTTTAGTATAAATCTGAAACATTCGTCAAGATTTACTATTTTCATAACTTTGTGATAAGAAAATCCTTTCGTAAGTCAGACGAAAGCTTTGCAGATAAAATTATTCTACACAAAAATATAATTAAATTGCTTAATATCACGAATATTTCCTTAAAAATTTAAAAATATGCGACTATTTATATTCATTTTACACTCTAACTCGTGAAAAGATTTACGTTTTATCTCAAATAATTTAAAATATTTTTTATGTTTATTATAATTATATTCAAAAATTAATTATGATAATTATTTTAAATTATAAAACATCTTAAATTGTTTATTTTAATCAGAAAGGCAGACAATTAATTTAACCCTAAATATCATCAATCGAGGAAATTGAGGTGTACTATGGAGATTTCTTTTTCAGTCTCAAAGGACATTAAAGAATCATCTGATTCTCCATCTCATTTGAATTTCAATACATTTGTGTTATGAATTTCAAGTGACAACTAATACATAGATTGTTGTATCCAGCTGTACCCTGTATTTGTGACAGTACAGATCTTGTTTGATGTAAAAATATGTACATCTTTTGCGTGTAATGTATCATTTAAATTGATATACATTCCCAAAACTAAAAGTTGTAAATATGCAAAACACGTTTAAAAAAGGGAGAAAAGTTTAAAAACTTTTAAATATCGCCTTTGCTAAGAAAATTTAGTTATATATGTTTCGAATTACAATATTTATCTTAATATTGCAAATGCTTAGAATAATTTGTAACAAATTTGAATAATTTTGAAAGAATTCCTTAAAGAAAACACAAGGAGTGTGTTAAAATGATCGGTATTTTAATAATTTTTCTTTATTTAATTTGCTTCCATCTTCGGTATGCAAATTAAAATGTTCTCTTTGATCTTAACTAACAAATGATATTCATTTCCTTAATGACATCTTTAAAATTAAAAAAAGATTTATTTACTTCCGTCTAACATTGCGGTTTATGGAATTTATGATAATTGGTAAGCTGAAAAAATTCATTTAATTCTAATTATCTCTGCTAAGTTTTAGTGATAATATCTTCATTATGTTCTGCATCGGCACGATTACAGATTATTTCAGCTTCGGAAATGCGGAAATGATTATAAAAAGTCTCGATTCATCCAGATAAAATGGATATTTTCTTTTTTTTTTTAATTTAAGCTTCGGATATGTTAACCTGAGGAAAAATCTATCAAAGATAAGATAAATCAGAATACTTCTGAAGCAATAAGAAACAATTAAAGCATTCTTCATATCGTGATTTCTCACAAATAAACTTAAGTGGATTAATGTAATTAAAATCCCATTTTCTTATAACCAAAGCACATTTTCACGGTCATAAATTCCAATTTGTGTCAGCATTTCTTCTACTTAAGCTCCAGTATTAATGATGCGATAAATAGCGTTAAAACGATTGTAATATTCAAGAATCGTTAAATTTCTATGATATTTAAACCACCCTCGGGAACTTTAGCATCTGACAATATGACAATTGAAAAAGAAAAGAAGAATGTCACACGCGAGACATTCCGGCGTCGATGAAACAGCATGCAAAATTTAAACTTGATTATTATAAAAATTATACGCTATATAATAATATATCTATTTTTAATTTATCTCTTACTACATAAAGAGTTAATTTAACATAGAACAGAAGCTGTTAACTTTAAATATATATATTCTAAGAGTGCATAAAAACTGAGAAAGATTGCATTCGGTTAGAATCTTATTTATTTTCTTAGGTTACAAAGATTTATAAATGATGACAAAATACCATCCGTGGAAAAAAATATATTATCTTTTCTACCTGAAGAAACTACATTCGTACGTTTTTCAAAGATGATCAATAGGAATCTTATCTTCAGTATTATCACGTCCAAGCATAAATGTTGGAAGATATTTGCAGGAAATCAAAGATTCCCTTTGGCTTTAAAAATATTTTATTCATTCAAAATTAAACTTTCTCTTCCTTTAATTTTTAATATATAACAATTGTAATTAAATATAAATATATTTTTCAGTATTTAATTTGCTAAATTAAATAAAAGCCAATTTATGATTGAATATTTTAAAGTCATCTTAATTAATGCTTATTCAAACGAAAGTAATTTAAAATAAACGTTTCAAATAAATAAATAAAATAATATTTATCAAAAATTATTTGTAATATTAATAAATAATTTTATTTTAATTATGTAAATTTAACTTTTAAATAAGTTGTTTTATACTCTGTGAATTAATTATGTATGTAGGCTATATATATAATTCAATATATTTTACTAGAAATTTTAGAAATAGAAGGCTTAAATTAATATTGTAAACTGTAATTATATTTTATATATAAAATTTAAAATTGTGATCATGAAATTACAATGATAAAATTTAAATTTTAAGAAAAAATTATTTCAACAAACAAACTTATTTACAATCTTGTTAAATTTATGAAAAAAGTAAAATTTATAATTTAAATCATATGTAAAAATTTACAAAAATGAATCAAATTTGTTAAATTGATAAATTTATTAAATATATTTTCTTAAAAATTAAATTCTTTTAAATATATTATAATAATAGTCTTATATAGAGCATTAATTGTACTTATGATTAAATATTGTTGATATTTTATAATAAATTAATAATAAAATTTTCTTATATTTTTATTCAAAGATTTAATTTTCGTAGCAAATATAGTTTAAATGATATCATTGAAAGTTTTCATTTAAAATAAACTCGTGTATTTAACATCAAATAAAAATTCATGAATAATTAATGAATATTTAAATTTTAAAATTAAAATTTATTATTTATAAACTGAATAATTATTAAATAATAATTATAAATATTGTACAAAGTATAATATTATTTAAGATAATCTATAATTCATAATAATTAATAGATTCATGTAAATCTGAAACGAAAGGTATTCTTTTATTGTATATTTAATAAATATTAAAAGTTTATAATGTAGAAATTTATTTATTTATTTAAAATTTTTCTTGTATATATCTTTATAAAAATTCAGTTTATAGCTTAAATAGCAACTTATTTATACATCATAACATTTTGATTGATATTCAAGCATTTAAATACTGTTTATATGAGATAATACATATTATACTAGCAAATATCTTATAAATTTACATGATAAGCTTGGGAATATATAACAAATATATTTACAAAGGGAAAAAACACATCGATAATATTAGACTTTCAATAGACTTAATCAATATCACAAGATAAAAATTCCACACCAACTTTCTTTGCAATCCAATTTACTTCATCATAAGTTACCAAATAAAACGAAGCAATACTATTCTCTAGTCAAACTTTTATAGTTAATTAAATACTTGGCTAGAATTATAAATATTAAAATTATTTATATAAAAAATCGTGATGGTTTGCTGATATATTTTAAGTTATTTTTTTGCTCTACTAACTTCTATATAAATTATATAATAATCATTTTTTCTTGACTAACCTGGCATCATGTTATTTTGATCCAACAAGAAAAACAATTGCTAATGATTCATGATATAAATAAAGATATTTATGTTTGTATCAGATATTCGGATTATTAAACTGATGAAATAACATCTTTAATAATTATTTTAATCTTATATAAATAATTTAATACAAAAATATTATTACTATATTATATATTTTATTAAATTTATTC
>NW_019384298.1:828421-834561 GCF_000671375.1 Centruroides sculpturatus | reverse complement strand
ATATTTCAAATAGAAAACTATTCAACAATAAAATTATATTTAAAATACTTTAAATATTTATATAAACAATATATTTATAAAACTTAAATTAATTTTAAACATTTATTTTTCCTCCATATTTGAATAATATATATGAATATACAAATTTTGAATAATTATTTATATAATTACAATTAATTTATTGTATACATATAAACCCTATTTACAAAGTTAGATAGATCATAAATCATTTTTATTCTGTCTGTAACGAGTGATTCGATACGAATTATGCAAATATTTAATTATCTTCCTTGGGATTCTGTTTAAATACACAGACTTTTGGTGGGTTTAATCTTGTTGATTTAATAACTCTAGAAAAAGAAAAAAAATCTATATTTTATAGATTGCTAAAGTGAAAGTCATGCTGATGATATTTGTACTAGCTCGTTAACTTACGACATGGTGCTTAATGATGCTTGAACTGTTGTACTTAGCTACTGTTCCGTATTGATCTTGTATGATATTTTATATAAGGTGTCAGATTCTGCTAACGAAATAGTAAATGAAATTTTTTCGTTTGTTAAAATAAAAAATTTATTTCTCTCCCTCCTCTAAAAAACACCATTCTCCTGTTAACTACTATATGATATTAATTACACGAAATGTTATTATATTCCTTAATGTTTATCTGAGATTTAATAATTTTTAAATTCTATTTTTTTTTAATTTAAAGCTATATTTTAACATTCTCTTGTGAATAAATTTAGAATTGATCGGTTACCTTACAACATAGGAAGCAAATTATTCTCTTAATTAAAAGTTGAGAGAAAATTTTCAAATTTACATATTATTGCTCCTTGACAGATTAAGTAATGTTTTAATTTTATTTCTTGAAATGTTATTGTCTTATATTAAAGTTAGTTTTCGTATTATGTTTTATAAAAAAAGAATTATTTTAATTAAAAATTTTAAATTTATATATATATATATATATATATTACATAATTTATATTGCAAANAACTCGTAAATTTAACATCAAATAAAAATTCATGAATAATTAATGAATATTTAAATTTTAAAATTAAAATTTATTATTTATAAACTGAATAATTATTAAATAATAATTATAAATATTGTACAAAGTATAATATTATTTAAGATAATCTATAATTCATAATAATTAATAGATTCATGTAAATCTGAAACGAAAAGTATTCTTTTATTGTATATTTAATAAATATTAAAAGTTTATAATGTAGAAATTTATTTATTTATTTAAAATTTTTCTTGTATATATCTTTATAAAAATTCAGTTTATAGCTTAAATAGCAACTTATTTATACATCATAACATTTTGATTGATATTCAAGCATTTAAATACTGTTTATATGAGATAATACATATTATACTAGCAAATATCTTATAAATTTACATGATAAGCTTGGGAATATATAACAAATATATTTACAAAGGGAAAAAACACATCGATAATATTAGACTTTCAATAGACTTAATCAATATCACAAGATAAAAATTCCACACCAACTTTCTTTGCAATCCAATTTACTTCATCATAAGTTACCAAATAAAACGAAGCAATACTATTCTCTAGTCAAACTTTTATAGTTAATTAAATACTTGGCTAGAATTATAAATATTAAAATTATTTATATAAAAAATCGTGATGGTTTGCTGATATATTTTAAGTTATTTTTTTGCTCTACTAACTTCTATATAAATTATATAATAATCATTTTTTCTTGACTAACCTGGCATCATGTTATTTTGATCCAACAAGAAAAACAATTGCTAATGATTCATGATATAAATAAAGATATTTATGTTTGTATCAGATATTCGGATTATTAAACTGATGAAATAACATCTTTAATAATTATTTTAATCTTATATAAATAATTTAATACAAAAATATTATTACTATATTATATATTTTATTAAATTTATTCACTTAAAAGTTTTATTTACTGAATTAATAAATATACTTTTTACAAAATTCTATACTCCAAGGAGTCTTTCTATTTGCATAATTAATTTTTCAGAGTCGTGTACTTCGGTTATTTGAATGCATTTCCTATATACAAATAATATACAAATGCTATCATACATATTCTAGTGGTGTGAGGATCATTTCCTGAGGGACCTTTTGATTTCTTATTGCAGCTGCATCATGCATCATGAAAGAAGCTCATAGCTCCAGGCACTATTGTCTAATCAAATAAATATAAAACCATTATAAATGAACTATTCTTAATTTAACAATATAAAATAATTAATTATTAGACTTATAAAAATACCTCCTTAATTTAAATTTAATTAAATAAAATTATTATATAGCTTAATGTGTATTTTAATTATTAATTACAATTAAGATAACTAAAATCTAATTATAATAATTTATGTTATACAAAATATAATTAAAGTTAAAACAAGAATTTTTGTAATATAGTAATGTATTTAATTATAAATAATAAAACATTTATTATTAATGATAAATGAGGATATTTGAGATTTTAATTGTCATTTCTGATATTGGTATTATAAAATTATGTTTTAAGAGCTAAATTTATTTTGCATTTAAGTACAAAAGGTAGCAAATTTAAATATTTTATAACATTTCCTTCTTCAATATTCTGTAATTAACTTATAATTAGGAGACTTAATTTTTTAAGTATAAAGTTTTTCTAAAAAAGTATAAAACTTTTTAAAAAGTTCTTTAATTAAAAATCTTTGTTTAAGATTTTTTTAATTAGAATTTTTTTCTTAAACTCTATTACAAACTTTATACTCTTATTCTCTATATTTAAAAAAGTCTTACATTAAATTACAAAAGATAATAATAATAAAAATTTGCATAATATCTAATAAATTCAAGCATTAACACATAAAATTATTTCTAGAAAATTTATTGATACACAATTTAAGCAATTATGTAAAGTCTCATTGGAAAAAATTGCGTATATTTAACTTTTATTCCTTATTTAAAACGTACAAAATTTTATTATTCTAAAGTGTTTTCCTTTTCCTTTTTTTTTTCTTTTTGTTTAAGACTTGCTATATTGTCTTTTCAATAAGTTCACTAATCCTTCTCAGACTAGTTATGTTTCACCAGTCTTACTGATCTCAATTACATGAAGCACCATGTTCTCTGTCCTTACTTTACACGCGAAAGATGAACCACTTGCTCCAACATTTGACCTCAGGTGGCCTTTCCCATCTTTGTTTCATTTGGTTCAAACAATTGTGAGAAGCTGGGGGTAGAGTGTCAAACTCTAAACTCCTTTGATTGGCGACTGATCAGTGAGATCCACTCATGTTGTCACTGGATGGCTGTATTAAATAGGAGGGCTAATTTTTGTCAAGAGGGGAGGAGCCATGTGCAATTTAATATTGTTCCAAGTTCCAAATAATTGAGTCAACACCATGTTTAATGAAATAACAAATTTAATATGTATCTAAAACCTAGATTACAATATACAGCTACAACTAAATGTACAGCTATGTGTTAAGCATATATATGGCTCTTGCGAGGTGCAAAGGCTAATTTTCCCTCATACTGTCTACCTTTAATTGAGAGAGAGAGAGAGTTTACAAGTGTAATTGAAAGTATTCTACCTTGTACAGTGGGCCATTGGTTCCCGATCCAGTTGTATTGGATGTTGGCAATATGGTCTGTCAGATGGGCGATCAGTAGGGAGCAAAGATCCAGGAGAATATGTGCTGGATGGCACCTACACATTTCACACACCAAAAGGGTAATCCTTTGGGACTGATTGCCCAGAAGATTGGGTGCGCTTGCATTATATGTGTATTTAGTGTGGGAATCTGATCAGGTGACTGTTTGGTAATGATGACATGTCAAAGGTGTCATAGCTGGTTGATGAAAACTAAACAAAGTTGATTCGTATTTCTTTCGATTGTTTTAAATTTCATTCTTAACTTAAGTGTCAACTTTCTTGCATATTTGTGATAATTTCGCAGGTTGATGTGAGGGAGGAAAGAACTTGTTGACAGTTAAGTCAATATTTGCTATTCTCTTGTTCCTAACTCCATCGAAACGGACGGTAAAAGGGAAGTGTATTTTTTTGTTAATAATTACAAAAAAAAAAGTCCCTGGATTCTAACACAAAGCTACTCAGGTGATGCAGTGACAGGAAATGCATCTTCATATGGGAATCTATCCTCACAACAACCTTGGAACCATGCAACACACCCACACTTCACCTGCCCAGCATGTGGGTTGCACTATACAAACAGCTGTACAGTGATATGCATTTGCCATCACACATTTGATGTGGATATACACTCATGCATGCACTGCATGACGTTTCAATATCTTGCATAATAACTTTGATCATGCACATAAATATATATCATTTAATTTCTATTTAAATATTTATTTCATTTACATTGAATATTCTGTTTTTTTTTGTTTGCCTGAAGATGAATATAAGTTCATTGAAAGTGCTAGTGAAAATAAAAAACTGTTAATGTCACACTCAGTGTTTTTTCACTTACTTTTTATATGAGCTTCTTTTCTATACTTTCTTTTTATACAGCTTGAACCTGATTTAGCATCAGGTTCAAGCTGTATTGTGAAAAGTGGTAATGTAGCCTGATTTAATCTGGCAATAATTTGTCTTTTATGTAACTATCAGCAGGTGTCCAATAGGCTGGAAAACCTGGAAATCTCAGGGAATTTGGTATTAAACATGGAAAAGAAAAAAATTATTATTGCAGAGTGTATAGTGCATTGTATAATGGAAAAGAAAACATAGAAGCAATTTGAATGTCCACATCATTGTATCGTGTGATATGTATGATGATCTAAGATCACATCATGTGTGCTAATTAAATTTAAGTATAATTGCAATGTTTCAGGAAAGTACAAAATTTGAATTATATAACTTTAAATTGTTTTAAGAAAAAAAAATCTAGCTTTTTCTCTCATAAATTGTCTATTTTTAAGTGTCATCTTGCAGGATTCACTGAAAAGCAATTGGCAACCTTACCTAGCAGTCTCTTTTCTTTGGAAATGAGGTTGTAGAGGAGGTCTGATCACAACACAGTTTCATAGTTACAAATCACTGAGTAGATAATATGTAGAATCTGTTTACATGTCAGCAATGCTTGCAGTTTGCAATGATTGCAGGGCTTGGAACCAGTTACTATTTCAACTAAAAGTCACTATTTTTGCAAAATGTTACTAAAATCCCTTTTTGAAAGATATAATTATATTTATTATATTTTAATGTGCACCTTTTTCAACTTTTTTGAGAAGCTGAGAAATGAAGTGCTCATTAGATTCGAAGTTTAAATGAAATGATGTAAATTTAAATGAAGTATAAATTTAATAAGAGATGGAGCCTAATGCCTCCCTCTAGTGACAAATTATTTAGTAATTAATTAAATATATTTGCAGAAAAGTAGCTCGAGGTAATCCAGTGGTGGTTTGGCTTTACAAATTTGTTGGGTTTCATGATGTTTGTTTATGAAATATAAATGAACTTGGAAGTTAAGTGACATTAGTATCATTTCCAGTATTATAGCATTTTAAACCTGTTAACTATAGTATCCACCTAACAAAAGTTCTTGCAAATATAAGACTTGATTCAATCTTGATTACATTTAACCTTTCAATTACTATGGCATACACCATTTATTTTATATAATTGGAGGCTTTTAAAACTTTTTAAACTTTCTAAAAGAAATGAATTTGCATTGGGATAATTCTTTTAATTTGAAATTTTGTTAAATATTCCATAAAAGTAATATGCATTTGGAACTTGTGAATATGTTCATTTTGGATTCATACTTTTCTAAGAAAAACTGGACCTGAGGAAGATCTGAAGAAAGAGAAGGATTAAAAAATGTTAGTTCTCTATTAGTGTTACGTGGAATACTGGTTGGGAAACAGAATTAATAAATTAAAAAGCAAGAGCATAGCAAAAGCACTCTTTCAGCTCCTCCTTAAACACAACAAGCAAACATATTAAAGGATACAATTTTGTTAACATATGTTAATATTATATGTAACATGTTTTAATATCACTCATGACTTGCTATGTTACATGCCTTTTTTGATTTTTACTTTCTTGGTGATGGATAAAAATAAGTGACCATCCCAAGATTATTACATTTC
>NW_019384298.1:778444-824625 GCF_000671375.1 Centruroides sculpturatus | reverse complement strand
AGTTGATTCTTCTATTGTTTGTGATGAATTTTATACAATTATTAAATAAAAATAAACTTATATGAAAGGGAAATAAAAGATGTATATGACAAAAAAAATCTGTTTGCATGAAAGATTTAATGGAATCAATTTATACATAAAAGCTTGCTTGCAATCTTAAATAAATAAAAGTAATGAACTTAAAAAGTGTTGAAACAATATCATATTTTAATTAATACAAAAAAAACTATAAAGATTTTATTTAACACTCGAATATTAAATATTTCATCAACTCTTTTATAGAAACATTCATTTTAATTTTAATTTTATAACAGGCTTTAATGGATAATAAAGTAAAAATTTTATTATCCAGTAAATATAATGAACTAAAGTTGCTTAAATAATAAAAAAAGCATAGTGATTTGCTTTAATATAGCAATTATAATTTAAATATAACTAACGTATAGAAAGTATGTTATAAACACTTCTAAACATTTTCTTTTATGTTATTTGGAAATTGAAACAGTTTCGATATAAAAATAATTTCTTGTATCACTTTAAAATATAATTGCATCAGTTTATTTTGTAGGAAAAAAAACGCATCTTTCATTTTCCACTCGGCCGCTTCTAATTTTCCATTTGGAATTCCAGGAATGTTTCCAGTGTGTTCCATAATTCTTGTAGGTAGAGGAATTTTTGGTTGTAAATAATTTTTGTAGAAGGAGTGAGCACAATAATTCTCGACTGTGATTCATGTCTATACTTTCTACCAACACCAATGAAAGCATTCAGTTCTATTTTTTCTCGCGATAAAAATGATAGAGTTTTATTGCAACCTAAAAATACAACTTATAATTTACCTTTTTCTTCTATTATTTGTAAACAGTATTTCTAATAACTTAAAATATATAAAATTCTAGAGAAAGAGTTAGCTTTTTCATTCAGTAGTTTCATTCGGAATTATTTCATTGTGTTTAATTAATTTATTTAATTAAAGTTAAGGAGCGTTAGAAGAGTTCTCTATTGTTTATTAATGCTACGTTTTGTGTATATTTTTGTTCGTTTATTTCGTGTAAAATTAACTTAGATGTTGTATTATTGTATAAGAAAAATTAATGTTGTAATATCGATTTTTATATGAAAGTAAATTTCAATATTTCAGAATAGGGAAGGAAAAAATAGAAGAGAAACGTAACATAAAAGTCCTGTTATCTTTCCAGATGTGACACCGGTAGAAATAACACGTCTATCTGTGCCTCGATGGGTGCAGAATGGCACTGAAGACTCTGTTGTCCTCGATTGTGAGTACACACTTACCACTGACGATGACCGCTTAGTCGTCAAATGGTTTCTGAATGACGATCCAGAACCTATCTACCAATGGATACCGGAACTTGATTCCCGGCATGCGTCTCGTCGTCTTCAGGGTCGTTTGAACATGGATTACAAAGTTTCACCGTCCAATGGCTACACCAAGTACAGAGCGTTGAACATTCTCAGACCCACAACAGATCTTAGTGGCAGGTACTCTTGCCACGTGGGATCACTTAGTAATCAAGATTCGGAGGACCAAATTATGATTGTCTACGGTGAGTATTACTATTATTATTTGTTTATTTATTAATTCAGAGGTCATCATAGAGTGGATAATACCAAAAAAATCGGGTTTTTTTTATAGCTCCGCCAAGAATTTTCGACTTTAACTTCACAAAATTTGCTCCGGGAATGGCGAAGTTCACATGTGAAGCAGATCGCGTCTATCCATTACCGAGAGTGTCTATGTATCGTCGCACAGAGGCCGATGATCCAAGACCTATCAGTTCCACACAGACAATTGTACATCAAAAAAACGGAGCATTTACAATCCAAATATCCCAAGATATTCGGGATAGAGAATTTCCCTCTGGTCAACCAGTTACGTTCGAATGCATTCTTTCAATACCGGGTACAAATTTCCAACTACAAAGACGCATGATCTATTACCCAGGTAACTTTTTAAATCATACGAAACTTTATTTCTATTAGTTTTAGTTTTAAGCAACCTAAATTTTATCAAGATTTCGAATTATTTAATTAAGATAGTTAAAAAGAATTTTTGAAAACCGCATCTATAAATGTCTATTCCATTCAGAAAAACCATAACCCCAAAAGTTGGCAAGTTTGCAATGGGTTTAATACTTCGAAAATCCACAAAAGGGATGAAATTTTGTCGAAGAAAAACTGGGATATCGAATTCTCTGACAAAATATATTGCAAGGAAGCAATGTATTGGATTATAAAAGCAAGTGATGTATTGCTGGAAAGCACACATCAAGTAAAAAAAGGAGATTAACTTGTTTATTTCTCCAATTTTAGATGGAAGGAAATATCATTACGAAATAAATTCGAATAATTAATATTATTTAAAAATGAAATTATTCTATTTTTATTTTCTCCATAAATGTCACAGTCAACAACTGCTTTTAAATTTATACCTTTGAACGATTTAGTTATAAAAAAAACAACAAGAAGATAGCTGCCTATTTTGCTTTCGTGTACGAGCGTATCGTTTTTGACAGCACTTCTCTCACAAGTGATGGATCGCTTGCGTGTATCTTGCGACAATTTAACGTTAAAGGTGGCCGTTCCCGAATTTTTAATGGGACTAACTACCACACCATGACGCCACTGTCAGAAAATGAAAGTGTTTAATCATTTATAGCATTCTATGTGTTAAAATACAGCTGCACACTGATTATATTTTACTAAAAAATGGGAAAAAAATTCTTGAAATATTTAATAGACAGCTGATTAAGTTAAGTGTTTTTCTTGAATGGCATAATAACAATAAAAGTCCTTTATAGCTTTCAGCGATGTTATATCATATGGCATATCTATATCGATCATTTTTCTACGTTCAATTTGTCAGTTTAGCTGAAAACAACAAGGTAAATTTATTAATTTCTACAGAGGAAAAAAGCCATCTCTCTATTTACTTTGTACTTAATATTTGAATTTGGAAACGTTCTGCTTAATTATTTAAAGTAACCTTTTATTTTCGTCTGTAGTTAAAAATTTCAAATATTTTCATCAATTCGTATAGACACGGTTTCAAATGTTTAATTAAATTTTTGTTTATCTAATAATGTTTTTGAAAAACAAAATATTTAATTAAAATTTTAACAATACCATTCTATCAGATACGTCTTTTTAGTAGGATATTTAAGTGTAGATACGTTGTGACGCGTGAAATCAATTGTATCAATTGAGATTAAGTTAAGACAGCAATTTGGAATACAACATGAAAACATCGTGATTATTTGTGACAGAAGATTATATTAAACTACTTTAGAAAAGTGCTTGATATAAGAGTTTTTAGGGTATATTCCTCTTAAAAATAATATCTCTGGACAAGAAATCCGTTTATCTACTCAAACATTAATATCGCTTATTTCTATATTGTCTAAGAGTTCTTTATAGAAAGAATTAACGAGATAGAAAATAAAATCTATTCTCTGTATCCATATCAAATAAAAATAAATATATATAAAATCATTTATTTTTAAAGATATTCTGTAGATGCATTATGAAACGAATATAAGTTGTCTCTTTATATTTGTTTAGTTATAAAGTTATGTAGAAAGACAGTTCATGGTGGAATGTGTCAGGAATTACTATTATATGAGACAACGAGCAGCGTTAACAGCTGCACGTCGGTATACTTAGACTTTGTATTAAGCCTGTTGCCGTACTTCAAGGACTATTTTAATGAGATTACACCGACAGAACTACGAAGATAGTAAATTTTAATTACAAACTTAACGCTTTCTAGTGTTTGATGGACTCGCCGTATTTACATATGTCTAATTTACTATTCACTCGTCAGAAATTAAAATTACTATTTCAAGTAGAATAGTAATTCTCTTGCTCTTTAACACACATTTTCGCTGATGGTATGTTAAGAATGTCTCTTGGTTCTTGATTGCTCTCATGTTACAATAGTCTAGGTGATACTAAAAATTAACAAATATTGATAACTTCTGTAAATAAAATAATTATTTCTCTTCTCTATAATATGAATATATAATTAGAAAAATGAATTTATTATTTAAATTACAAATAGTGTATAATTATTACTATCTAAGTTGTGTAACACATCAGTGCGTATTATATAAAGTAATATGAGTTTAAAGTATACAGACTTTTAAATTTATATCGACATTTCTTGTTTCAATTTTCGATCTTTTTTGAGGAAAATTCGATTGAATTTTACGTGCTTTACATAATTTATATACTTTTTTACAGCTGTAAAAAAACTATATTTTTATTATAAAATAAACTACAAACTTTAAATATTATACAAAATTTTCGTAATATAATAAATTGGATAAAAATAAGGAAAATTGTATCCTATAACTTGTACTTCACCTGTAACTAATAGTTGTTTGAATGGAGTATACCACTGTACAGCTTTATTTCTTGGCGGGTCAGTCATTTTCCACTTGGATGCCTTTTGGTCCAAGCTCGGTTAGAAGAAGATAGTAAGTCTGTCAGTGTCCCATTGTCTATGAAATTTATGTGACAGATTCTAGACCAGAGGTCAATCGAAGTCTCCGGAGTACTATCGAAGAGGAACGAATAGCGCAAAAATCTTGTGAGGTGCAGTTAACTTGAACTAGAAAACTATTTGAAACTTATAATTAAGCTTCTGATAAATGAATAGTACATATATTTTCAATTTAATTAAGATAAAATCATTAAAAATTAGTATAAAATATTATAATCCTATCAATTTTTTTCATATCGAAACTTATAGATCCGTTTTAATTAGAGTGTCACTTATTGTTTTGATTTAGAGACAAAGAAAAAATATATATATATTTTAAATTAACTGTTCGTAAAAGTCCTTTATGCAATATAGATCCCAAAGTCAATATTGTTCTTTTTCAACGATTGGAAAAAGTTTATGAAAACCTAGATTTATATAAAATGAAAATGTTTTTGCTGCGCCTCAATCAATAATAGAAAAAAGAAAATGATTATTTGTAGTACTGGATATTGGTTGATATAATAAACGTGAAAATTGCTTTGTTGCATGATACTTGTTTATGAAACTAAATTTACAAGGAAAAAATTAATATTGCTTTACATATTAGCCATTAAAATATGAAATCTTTCTTTACTATAAATTATATTTATAAATGAACATAAACGTAATTCAATTCTATAAACATATAAAATATAAAAAAAGTATTATTATTTACTGACTTTCATATTTCATTTTTATTAAATTTAATTAAAATAAATAAAGATTTAAGGGTGTTATGGATAAATTATATAGATTTTATGCTAACAAATTATTCCTTATTAATAACAGCAATGTAATAAAATAAATAAAATTTAATAATTCAAGTGTAAACTCATAAAAAGTATCGTACGAAACATATTAAAACAAAACAAATGCATAACGTTTACAATATTTATTAGGTTGATGTATTAATATATTTAGCTTGCGAATGTTTGAATTAATTATGCAAATCCTAATATTTGTCCTATAAACTAATTATCAGATAAGAAGTATTTTTTAAGTAAAATGGTTCCTCATTAATTCTATCAATAATTATATGTAAATATAGAATATTAACAAGGAAATATAGCATTCGGCATAAAATTAAATTATAAAAGTCTGTTTGTAATATTAATTGATAAAATTCGTTTATAAGATCATATAATTTGATTTTATAATCAGTTTTACACTTTAAAATTTAACGTACGCTATTCGTAATATTATTAAATTTGTTTAATAATATTAAAATAGTGTCAGCTACATCATTTAAATTAGCATTATTATAATTAAAAGTTTTTTTTAAACTTCTGTTTAAATAAATTGTACAGAAAATTTTCCATAAGACTGTAACAAAACGAATGTTGGCATCCCTGCATAAGAAATATGTTATGAGGAGAAGCAACCTTTACAGTTTTCGTATTTTCTATTGATAAAAGAATAAAAATTTATTTGTAAATACTGTTTAAAGTGGATCAGTGTATTTATATATATTTTTTGCTTTAAACAGTGTTAATATAAATTATTAATGTCATTTTTACGCTAATCTCTATCATCTTTATTGTTAATTGCTAGTGGAGGATATTCTAAACTCCTAAGTAATAAGGTAATTCGTATCACGGAGTCTGATGTCACATGTAATAAATTTCACCTCATATGTTAGTACAGAATGCCATTACTGCTGAATGTCAGGTAATAATGGAAATTAAATTTTACAACTAAAGGACAGTGTTTTATATCTGAGACCGAAATACATTTTATTAGTGTAATAAATTACGAGTCAGATCTGTATAGAGCATTTTCAAGATAATTCTAAGCGGGAAATTGTACAAGTCTTAAAATGTCATCTGAAAGTCCTAACAGATAATTGGAAGTGTTACCGGATATTTTAAACGAATTATTTGCAACAATATGCTTGAAAGTGTTAAATATTGTTAATTATTAAGCAGAATTCACTAGAGGATATTCAAACATGATCCTTGCTTAGTGAAGCATAAATCATGAGATGCAATACTATAACTCACCTATATGCAATGATAATGGAAATTACTTGTAAGTAACTGTCATGATTTAGGTTAATGCCAAAAATAGTCCAATGAACGTGCTTTGTAATTAGTTTCATTAAAATCTATTGCTTTTAAGACTATTGCATATAATACTACACATCTATCAACATTAGCCTCTGTAATCCAAAATAATTTATGATTTTTGTCACATTACAGACATACTCAGATATTAAAAATATTAAACAAACCTTAACATAATCACGTAGAGAAAATTTATAATCCTTATTCTAATATTGGATGAATTTTGATTTTGAGAAGAGGGAGAAAAAGTGCAAGCGCTTTGACATTAACGAGATAGTGTGACACAATGTATTGTCGTGTAAACGCACTCCATTGGAAACTAAATACACTTAAAACATTTGTAAATTTCCCACACATATTTTTATATAGTTGAATAATAGCGTAATAAAAGAAAAAATAGTTATAATAAATCTTCTGCGATAAAGAACTCTAGTAGTGAAGATTTTAATGACCTTCTGTAAGTAATCCACAATTCTCCCATCATCTTTCTCCTTGTTTAGTAAAAAATAACCTTCTTTTAAACAAAAGATTAAATCCTTACACCATGATAAATGTTAGCACTTTTAGACTGAAACAAAAAAAAAATAAAATTGCAAGTGAAATGGATATTATAGGATATTTTCTAAAAATAGCAGTTTAGAAGATTGACCAACAGTTTGACAAAAGACGTCACTTTTAATTAATCAATTTAATGTTTTCGAAATTAATATTATTTATTAAACTGACAGATTTTAAACTTTGTAACATGATTATAATAAGATATGCCTTGAAAACATGTTAAAATCTAATCAAAACTTTAATAATTTTCGAGCACTGCAAAATAATAATACGCACATAAATCACTTTAAATTGTTAATTACTTAAAGTTGAGTCAGTTTTTAGAATTTTAGCGTAAATACAAATTTTTATTGCTTTTATTATAGTAGAGTAATTCGGATACTTTTGTGGAAAATCTCTGCAAAAAATAATCAGTTAACATTAGTGTATTCAAATTCCTAAATACAATTTAAAGAATCATCGGAAGAAGAATTTATCGGAATATTCTTTTACTTCTAGTAAGAAGAAAGTATCCAACGATAATTTCTTTTCCAATCATTCTGACGTTCGTTGGAATAGATATAAGAGTCTTTATTATGTTATGGTCCAGAGTCACTTGGATTTATTCCAGGAGACCGGTGACATCAGCCATCCAGAAATATTTTCTAATGGTTCAGTGGTTCTGTGTTTTCTGAACCAAACAGTGAACACACTCCCTGTCACTTTACATAGTATCCCCTCATTCCTGTAAATCAACTGCTGATCGAAAAAAAAATGATTTTTTTCTCTTCATAGCAAATTTTATTTTCACCAATCCTCAGCTTACAAGATAAATATGTACTTGTTCTGTAAATAGTTCTTCCGAACGATAGAGCAGCATCACTTGGGATAGTGAATCGGGTGATTGGCAAATATTTACATCGTACAACAGCATTTCTTTAAAGCTTTTCTTTAGATATAAGTATTAAAAATTACTTTGAATCTCTTTTAAAAGTTTGCTTACTAAAGTAATAAAAAAAACTTTATTAATTTTGATTTTTATAACATATTTATATATATGTGTATTTATATTTTTTTTTATCTCGGTGCAGACGAAAATTGCTACAAGGCGTAGAAATATAATACTTGAACACTTTTTTAGTCAGTTGCATGTACCTAGGTTGTCTGATCTAAAATTATTACATAAAAATAGTTTTACTCGGTAGTAACCTTTATAATTATAGCTTTAATGAATTAATGCGCTTGGTATAATTTTTTTTACAAAAAAATTGAATGTCATGCTTAATACTTAAGCATACTAAGCTGATTTTGGCGGCTTTAGTTGCCAACTCTCCATTAAAATGATGAAGATATAGTACTTAGTAAAATTAAGGACAATGGGATGTACTCGATTTTGTCGACCACATCCATTCATGCTCGCACACCAGTTGACAGATATATTTCCATCACATCTCTATAATAGTTCATTTTCTTTATCTATTATTACACCATTATTAAAAAGTTTTTACATTGATCATTTCATTTAGAATATGGATCCAGTAATCAAGAAGAATGGCCTAGAATAAAAAATGTTTCTCCTAATATGCCAAATTATAATCAGGTATATAATAATGCGCTCTTTTTCCCCCTCCTCCTCCTCCTTCTCCTCCTACTTCTTTTTCTTTCTTCTTAGAAAAAGATTTTAATATTTAAAAAGGAAATTTTATTAAAAGGTCTATGTTTATGAAAGAGATACTTTAAAAAGTTGACTAATTTGACTTTCAGATGATTTTTTTAAATGGTTGGAAATGAATACATTTTGGTTATATCAAACATCTTGTTTCTTTGTAAACTAAACTTCAATTTTACGTTTGAAGGAATCTTTTTATTTTATGCATATATTTGATGAACGTATTTCACGTGAAAATACTCATTTTTCTAATACCAGCTTTCTTTATGTACAGTATATATATATAAAACATACTAGTTTGCGTGTTCTGCATATAAATCGTCATCACTTTGTGCTTGGACATTCCATCCTCGAACTAGTAAGTGTCCGAAACACGTTACAAAACTGCTTTTATGTCCTTATATTCTGACTAAACTAATTTTACGAATTCTTCTCACGTGCATTCGACCAATCTACCTACACAAAGGTGATTATTTATACTTTTAGTCTTTTAATGTCATAAAATGGATTGGTAAAAATACCGTAGAATTTAATTACAACTTTTCTCGAGTTCCGCTTTTTAATGCAGAGAAACCAATTTTGTATGTCTTAGAATAATTTTTTAATTAAAATTGCTTTTGTTTGATATGTGACAGTTTTAATTTATTTTTCTTTAATCTCATCTCTCTCGTTATGAGATGAAATATTTCATAAAACGGAGAAATGATTGTCGTTTTATATTAATTTTCTTATTGAAATTTTAAAATTCAGATTAAGAAAGTAAAGTAATCCCGAAATTTTTAGATATTTGATTTCTGTTTTTTCCTTTCTTTCTCTCTCTTTTTTTTTTATTTCATAAAATTCCTTCTTTAATTAGTGTTCTGAATTAGAAAATTAATTAATTGATTAAAAACGTGCGTTTACTTAAAGTTCGAAAGTTTGGTTAAACAGCTAAAAAATACAATTTTTTTATATTAAAAAATAATCCAAGAAAAATTGTTATGAAAGAAAAGTGCAACCTGAGCTTTAATATTAACGGTACATTTAGAAAGTTTTTTAAAAATTCTTTTAAAATTATGAAGATAATGTGTAAAAGTGACATTTATTGTCCTCGCTATTTATTAGATTTCTTGTTTTCATATTACATTCGGACGATTATTCAAAACTTNACTAAAGTTATTCATGTACCAAGCGAAAAATACATAATATTAGCATTTTACTTGAAAATATTTACTTATTTAATTCTTTATTCGTACATTGAATATTTTCTATATAAATGATAAATTGTTGGAATTTATTACTTCGAATGTTAAAAATGATATGTCGGTTAGAATATTAAATGATATTGCTTTTATGCAGTATGTTAAAGCTGAATCTACTTTTTTTTTCTTTGATACTTTGCACTAGTATTTACTATGTGATGCTGAATCTCCATTTTTATATACGGTGCTAGTGGCATGAAACATTTGATATACAGATGTATAAAAGAAAATAGTACCTATATTTCTTTTTATCCGATTTTTCTATTACTTTTTTAAGGAAAAAATGTTCGGTCGTCTTTCGGGATTTATATTTTGACAGTATTATTATTAAATATGTTATATAATGTTTATGTGAACTGATTATACAGATTGAAATATTTCAGAGGATTGAAAGATAATAAAATAACCTATAATCAATGCAGTAAAATCCATCATTTTTATCCAAAATATACTTTTATTCAATTATTAAAACATTCTGTTTATCAAAATTAAAGCATAAATATTCCACATTATACCCTGAGCTTTAATATTAACGGTACATTTAGAAAGTTTTTTAAAAATTCTTTTAAAATTATGAAGATAATGTGTAAAAGTGACATTTATTGTCCTCGCTATTTATTAGATTTCTTGTTTTCATATTACATTCGGACGATTATTCAAAACTTTAATTTAAATGCTAAAAGAAGAAGAAGAAGAAGAAGAGAGGGAAAAGAAAAAATACAATTGAAATATTTGTGGTTTCATCTTAGACAAAAATAATTTCAAAAATTAGTTTTTGATCTTCCATTTAAAGATATAAATATATTTATACACACTTTTAATTATTCATTTATAAAATATACACTCCACTTTAATCCCTTTTCTTAATTAATTTCAAAATAATTCAATTTTTAATCAAATATTATATATTGTTAAACTGGAAAAATATGTTAATTTATGATATTATTTACTCTTTTATCACTTAAAATTGCTTTTAAACATTAATTATTACGATAAATTGTTTTAATTTTTTTTTTCAAATATGCATTCAGCAAGTTTTAAAATGAATTTTTTCTCCTATTTTAGAAAATAAATATTAAATGTCTTTTCTGAGTTTTCAGCTACATTAATTCAATAGCATATCTGATTACGTTAAGGCGATTACTGAAAAGACACGATTTTACATTCAATTATTATTAGGAAGAAAGCTTCGATACTATTTATTTGATAAAATAAATAATACCGAGTTACTCTCTGCTATAATTCTTCTCAGTTTTATTCTCAAGATTATACTAACTATTATTTTATCAGAAAAATTTTAGAAACAGGAAACCCAAAGGAGTGATAAAAATGATAACTCACAATTTTATGATGCGAAGGATATTTCTTTGGAGGCGTTAATAATTTCCAATTATCTGTTAAAACAAGATAAATTTAATTGCTTTTACCTTTTTAAAATATATAATATGAAAATTTTGTTTTAAAAATTACAAGAGACATGTCGTCGATCGAGTTTCCTTACGAAAGTAGAAAATTAAAATTTTCCATTTTTAATTTCATCAGTCGATGAATTGTATATGAAGTAATTTTCATGTAATTAATCCTAGGGGTAGCATGTGTTTTCGTGACTGAGAAAAGAAAATTAATTAAAGCGGATTAAAACGAGTAATTTACGAGAAGAGAGTAATATTCTGACTACAGACATTATCTCGTTACTGCAAAGGTGTCTTTTCGTTCTCATGTAATTCTAAACTTTCATAGCCCACGTACAGTACAGCCGTAGATTTCAGTTTCATTCATTCGATTATCGTCGGAATTAAAGAGCACACAAACCCCTCCATTGTATTAACATCTTTACCGCTTTATAATATAGAATTTAAGCTTTATAATTTTTTATTGATAGCGCTTGTGTATCATAAATTACATAAGTAATTCACTTGCTTCCAAAAATGCATCTAAATTTAGGAATTATTCTTGAATTAATGGTTCTTTGTCGATTATGTTAAACTTGTAATAAATATTCTCTTGTGTAGTATCATAAAAACATCGAATGTAGCTATTAAATATTTATAAAGTTATTTTTCTATTTATTAATGTAAGATGCATTAGAAAAAATTAAGTCCTGAATAAATGCTTAAAATATTTATTCTGCACATTTTCTTTCTATAATAATGAAATTAATATATAGATTTTTTCATTAAATCTGAATACAGAATGATGCTTGAGAAAACAATAAAAATATAAAATTATATTAATGCAGAAAGCTCTATAGTTTAATATAAAAATTTTACATTTAAATATGCCAAAATTATTCATATAACAGTCTATATTAAGATAAAATACATAAATTTGTACTTTATGTATGAATTAATGCATACATATTTTTTATTAATTGTAAATATGAGAGCTATGTTATAATTAATAAGTAGATAATAATATCTAAAAATATAATAAATATTTACATTAATAAACTTCTATAACATAATATAAAAATCTTACATTTAAATATACTAAAGTTATTCATGTACCAAGCGAAAAATACATAATATTAGCATTTTACTTGAAAATATTTACTTATTTAATTCTTTATTCGTACATTGAATATTTTCTATATAAATGATAAATTGTTGGAATTTATTACTTCGAATGTTAAAAATGATATGTCGGTTAGAATATTAAATGATATTGCTTTTATGCAGTATGTTAAAGCTGAATCTACTTTTTTTTTCTTTGATACTTTGCACTAGTATTTACTATGTGATGCTGAATCTCCATTTTTATATACGGTGCTAGTGGCATGAAACATTTGATATACAGATGTATAAAAGAAAATAGTACCTATATTTCTTTTTATCCGATTTTTCTATTACTTTTTTAAGGAAAAAATGTTCGGTCGTCTTTCGGGATTTATATTTTGACAGTATTATTATTAAATATGTTATATAATGTTTATGTGAACTGATTATACAGATTGAAATATTTCAGAGGATTGAAAGATAATAAAATAACCTATAATCAATGCAGTAAAATCCATCATTTTTATCCAAAATATACTTTTATTCAATTATTAAAACATTCTGTTTATCAAAATTAAAGCATAAATATTCCACATTATACTATAAAACGATCATATTTATGTATTTTATTTTATTAAATCTATATATTTTCTTATAATAAGAAATGTTTAGTTCAATAAAATGTCTGTAAATTTAAATATATTTTTCTAAGATATTTACTGAAAAAAATTAAAATTAAATATTTTAAATACTTAAATAAATTAATTAAACTTAAAAATATATAAAATTATATTAAAAAATTAATTTAAAAATCATTCTTTAAATTAAAATTTGTTTTGTATTTTGTCTTCAGGTATTAAGTTATTCTTAATGAATTTTTCAGTTATAGAAATAAAATTTTATTTTACTTCATAGCATAATATATTTATTTTATATTATTTTTCTCTCAAATTATTTTAAAAATGTATGTAATAAAAATAAATATATAATTTAATTACAAAAAGTTGCAATTTAAAATCGAATTAAGCAATGCGAAAAATTTATTTTTTATTAAAAGTTGATCAGTTTATTTAACTTTTAATAAATTTTAAATTAATTAAAAATTAATTTATTCCATTTTATATTTTACGAATTATTTAATAATTATTATAATAAATTAATTTTCTTATATTTTATTCTTAAAGGTGAAATTATATTATTAATTTTAGTGCAATAAATATATTTCTGATAGCGATTACTTCTATTGAGACATTCAAACGTGAAAAAGAATTTATTTTTGCATGCTTTTTCTTGGTAATTAAATATCTAAATTTATTTTAAATATATTCTTAAGTGCATCTATTAAACGTAAACTCCATTAGTAAATTTTTTGCACGGATACATATATAAAAAAGCAAGGTTTTTCGCTGATGGTATCTACCAAATGACGGTCATCAACAATGGCATCGATACTTATCGCCAGAGCATTTAAAACATATTTTAGAAAGTGAAAAGAAGAGAAGAAAAAAAATAAATTTTATTGCTTTGTATTATAAATTGAGTACTGTATATGTAATGAATTTTATTTAAAAATTGAACAGCTACTACTTTTGTTGGATATCTCCTTTCATTGTATAGCTTATGAATAACCTGGCTTTCACACCATTACCTAACCTACTCTTTAATCTCCGCATGCCATTAATTTCAGTAATTACAAAATAATTATTTGTTTTCGTTCAAATGGAATTGCTTGAATTATATGACAACATTACTGCCTCTGGCATCAGGAAATTAGCTGGATATTAACGTTAAATTTAAAGGTTTTATTCTCTGCAGCGTGTGTAACTCTCCTTTCCCTCTATCAGCAATAAAGTTTAGTTGGATTTCTCAAAGGGATTTTACCTCAGGCTTTAATAAAGTTCAAGAAAGTTTTTTCCTGAAGCCATTTTACTCGCAATTTTAAGTAAAATATGAACAAAATAGTTCTGTAGTTTAACTGCCTAACAGAAACACGTGCAATAATTTTCTTCTATTAGATAATTACAATAGCTTTGATATATATTTTGTTATTGTTTGTTAGCCGATGGGAATTTGGCGTTGACTCAGGATGCCCTCGAGTAATTCTAGGTTCGATTCCCGGTACGGTATCATTCTTATATTCTCCAGTCAGTTACGAGATGATCTATCCAAAGGCAATGGTAACTTGTATGTGCAAACTTGTTCCTGTGATTAATGTATGTTTGCAACAGAATATGTCACTGATATTAACGTATAAAGTAAAGTAATAACAGATTAAATTATTTATCTTGCAACATATGTTACATTACATTAGACTATCGTATAATTAATTTAATAATCATTTTGTTGTTAGATATTAAGTATGTTGTCTCGGAGGATTTTTCAAATATCTTACTAGTCAAAAACATTAATGTAATAATTATAATATTAAATTCAATTATATAATAATATAACGTTTATATTTCTTTCAGTTATTAATGTTGGTAATTTACTCTGTATTTAATTATCATAAACTAGTTACATGTATTTTATATTCAATAATGATATCTTATAAAGAATTTTGTTAAAATATTTTTGATGTCCCGTTCTAAATTTAGTACTAAATTTAAAGCAAAATCTTTATAGATACTTACTGTTATTAATGATCCAAAACGTATTTAGGAAAGTTGAAAGTTTCTCACTTTAAAACTTTAAAAATTCGCCAAGGAAACTTTTATTGAGAATTATACACACAAAACATTAAATTTAAAAAACTGACAGAAACAATTATAAATTATTAATATTATCCTATCATCCGAAACAGAAATTACTACTTTTATTCGAAAGGTGAAAAAAAGAGCTATATTTATGTTAAAATATGCAAGATACATTTAGATATTTACACGTAAATATATGGCATATCAACAATATTTTATATTATATGTCTTGAAAATATTTAAATGTTACTATATATTCTAGTTAGGTCAGATTTTTTTGAACCTCTTACCACCTGGTTATGCAAGAAGAAAAGTAACGTAAATGGCAAACAGTTGGAGAAAAAGCATTTATTTCGCATTAGCTGCAGGCAAGAGTCGCCTTAATGGTGTTGTCCCTTTTATACTAAGTTTGTCCATTCAATAGATCGATATAATAGATCATAAACGATTTGAAACTTTATTGACACAAGTGCGAACGTTGTGCACGATTTATTGTCTTCGAGACCTTTATTTTCTTTTATCCATCCAACCTTCCAAAAAAATTTTTCCCGTTGACAGTTTTTTCGATAATCTTCAAAAGGTTTATAAAGTTTAAGACGTGGCCGGTATGCATAAATAATAAGTTGCCCAATATCTTCCAAAAAGGTAACATTTAAAATAAAAAATCAATTTATTTCCATAAAGATATATCTAGATTAAGTTATTCAATAGAGGAAATGTCGAATGGAGAATTTTTAAATGTAATTTTATAAAATATATAACCCTTATAGTGATATTTCATGTTTATATTTCGATTTTATTTGTAATAATTTCTGTATATTTACATTTATTATCTTGTTTTTTTCCAATAAAAATTGATACGGCATATTCCTAAATAGTAAAATCTGCTCTCTTTTCTGTTAAGTCATACGCCACTTACGATAAAACCTTTATGATATTTTGACTTTAATTATATTAATTTTGAAATTTAATTTATTTTTACAAACCTGTAATTGTCTCAGAAGCATTTAAAATTTAATTGAAACTGTCTATCAGAAACTATTAATCTAAAGGATGTTAACTAGCAAAATTGCATTTTAATTCATTTCTTGACTGTCATTTATTTGTAAGACCACGCAACAAGGTATTATACAAGTTCGTTATAGTTTTTTTATGATGTAAATTATGGAAATTAACACTTTCGAAAGATGTCACCTAAGATGGAAAGGTTGTATCTTGTAACTTCTTAACATTATAATCCATTGATCAAAAACTAATGTATATGGAGACAGGATAACAATTTATACATCGAGTAAAATTTTAATTGGTTTCACTACTAAAAAAACCGAACATAAATATCGTAATTTTTTAATAAATTTTTCTTCTCAGAAACTGTTTAATGTATATTAATTTTAAAGTAATTGTGTAAATAAATAGATTTTATTCTTTGTTTTTATAATTAAATTTGAATAGTTTAATCAAAATATCCATATCAATAGAGAAATTTAAATGTAAATACCTATAAAATTTAATAGAATTATAGGATTGTACAATTTAAATAATAATATCATACTATTACCAAATATGTCATTTAACTAAGAATGGTCGTAAAATGCATTAAGCTAAAATTACAATTTTAAACATTTTCCAATTTTGTAATTATAGTTGTGTCTTTATTTCTGTTTATCACAATCTAATCTTTAGAATAAATATATTCCCATTGAGTTTCAAACAAATTTTAATTTGAATTCTTATCCACGAACTAACATTCAATATAAATTCCAATCAAAACAAACATTAAACTTCATTATTTGATCTCTTTTCTTACGACGTAAAAGTTTTATTTCGGATAAACATTCATCCATAACTTTGTATAAAATATTGATGTAGAATTTGACGTAACGTATGACAAATTTGTCTATAATTCATCCAATTTTTGTAACCTAACCAAGAGCCATTCACAAGGGATGTGCGTGTTTGTTTGTAATATCAATAAATAGCAAGAGTATATGACTAAACTAGCACCTGGACGCAATAAAATAGGACATCATTTATTTCTAAATTTAGTCAATGTATTTGCCAGACCATGCCTTGCACCTAGAGGTTGTATTATGTCACGTTTTGTTGACAGTTATCAATAAATCAATGAAACAAACGATTTGAAGTATTATTGATGCGTGCTATAATGAAGGATTTATTCGACTCGCTTTCTGATTACTGCGTTGACTTTCCACTAAATGTCTTCTCCTATGATAAAATGTGATATTTTAGTTTCGGAATAATCATTATAATAACACTTAAAAGTTGTACTCGATTTCTTTCAAACTTTTCCACTTATAAAGTTTTTTTAAGACACTACTGAAACATTTCTATTGAATAAAATAATATTAAGCGCGAATAAATCTTTATATAATTTTATAATAATATATTTAGAAAGAATATTTTTATATTCGTATAATATACAGATTTATATGTTTATAATATTACATTAAAGCATTGATTTTCTCTACGTTATACTTGTTTGTTCTACCTTCTTTTTACAGCGTAAAGGCAGAAAATTATGAACTAAATTCTCAAAACAAATATTAAATATAAATTTCCCTTAAAATTCTTTTAATTTTATATAAACTTTACTTGTTTTTTGCCAAAGTTTTTCTATTTTTATCTTTAATTTTTGTTTAGTCTATACAAAATTTATACTTATGTTTTATAAAACAATATTATAAAAATTTTAAAATTTTTCCTCAAATAAAAAGCGATTTAAATAAAATAATTAATAGCCTACTTATCAATTATTATTTTACTATTTAGCAAATTACTTTACAGATCTACAATGTTTTACTAATTAGAAAAACTAATAAAATAACTTATATATCTATTGATACATATTTATGTTTTAACTAATAAAAAATGACAGAAAAAATAAATATAGAAAATATTCAGTTTACATGCTTTTATAAGATATTTATTTTCATATTTAAAAAAAATAAACAAGTAGATTTAAACCTTCGGTTCGTTTTTACTAGTCAAACTAGAGGAAATGTAAACCCGGAGGCATAAAGATTTTACAAAATGGTAAAAGGGAAAATGAGTGAACCAAAAAAGAAATTGAAATGGAGACTAGAAAGTAGTAAGTATTTGCATATAAAGCTGGAAGCAATGTGTGACTGAAGAAAGTGGTTAGCACATTAAGAAAAAGTAGAATTGTAGATCGAATTGAGAAAGCCTCTGTACATTGAAGATATTAAAATTTTCATATGATTATCTCCTAAAAATATTAAAGAAATCATTTCATTTATAATATAATGTTGATATTTAATCAATATCATAGAAAAATAATAAAAAGTAAAAGTAAATACAGAGGTTGGAATGTATACACAGTTTTAATGTATTTTTTAAAATAAATTTAATTATATAAAAAAAAACTTTGTTTAATATAAAATCCTAATTTTTTAAATAAATGTAGGCTATAAGATAAACAATATAATAAATATTTACATAAAATTTTAGTAAAGAAAATTTATATTTATAAATTAAGCCAATGTAAACTTGAATTATTAAAAATTTTATTCTTAAATTGTAATTTATTATAATATTATAACCATAAATTATTCGATATAAATGCAAGAAAACGTTCTAATCTTATTATGTAATGTTTATGATAAGACTAATTATGACTTATCGAGTAAGTAATTAATAATTGATAAAAGCAATGAAGGAAATTTTTATCTTAAATGCAGTTTTTTAAATGAATTAAGAAACAGTAAAATTTATGATGTAGCAAAATTTGCATGATAAATATTGCTGATAAACAGTTCAATATGGAATGTTATCGCCATTAAATAACGTATAATTTTTAAAAAATAATTTGCTAGCTACCTAATTGACATAGGGAGGTAGCAAATTATTTCTTATAATCGATTATAAGTATATAAATATTTTAGTATTATAAGTATTTACAATTACTATTTCATGCTAATGCTGCCTAATTTGTATGAGGTAGTAGCATTAGCATTCAACAAAATAAAACAACACTAAGAATTGTAAATGAAGATCATAAATCAAAAACTGTATTTACTTATCACACACAGCTCATATATTAATTTTATTTACAGTTTATCGCGGTTTTGAATGGTAAAGATGTTAAAGAAAATCTAACAACNTTTAAATAAATGTAGGCTATAAGATAAACAATATAATAAATATTTACATAAAATTTTAGTAAATCTGTTTATTAACATAAAGTACAGTACATTCCTGTTTAATAAACAATATTGATTAAATTTTATTAAAAGAATAATTTGAATTTTTAAATCTTATTTTCGAATGAAATTATTAAATAAACAATAATTTTGTAAAATTAAATCTATAAAAAATTTAAACTTTATGTACAGTACATTGCAACTTTCTCATTAATTCCCTCTTGGTTTATTTATTTTTTAATATAAACATTCATAAATAATTAATAAATGATTTCTTGGAGTGTAAAAAACGATTAAATTTACACATTTTAAATTATTAAAAGAGAATATTTATTAAAAACATATATTTAACGTTTTCCTTGATATTCGATAACTTTTATAAATAATTTTTTGATATTCAATACAAAATCAAAAAGAAATATTATTGCAATTCTATTGAGAAAAAAATGATATAAATTGTTTATTTTAAAAATATACATTGATGAAAAGTATTGATGTATTATTTTTTTAGAAAAATAATTTATTGTATATTCAATTTATTTTAAAACTTCATTGATAAAATATTACTAAAATTTAGAAAATAATGTCTTTTTCTCAAAGTGTAATTTTTATTTTGTTAGGAAAAATAAATAAAATTATGCAAATATTGCCTATAAACTGTTGAAACAATTATTATGTACACAATGTTTCCGTCAACTGTGATAAATTTGTGTCAGGATAATCATCATTTCTGTTAGGATAAAGCAAATTATTAAATAACCAAAATTGGACAACATACCATTACTATAATTAAAATAAATCTAATTAATATAAATATCCTGTTTAAAATAGCTCAATAAATATAAATTATTTATGTATATTAATTCTTTTTAAAATAAAATTTTAGTAAAGAAAATTTATATTTATAAATTAAGCCAATGTAAACTTGAATTATTAAAAATTTTATTCTTAAATTGTAATTTATTATAATATTATAACCATAAATTATTCGATATAAATGCAAGAAAACGTTCTAATCTTATTATGTAATGTTTATGATAAGACTAATTATGACTTATCGAGTAAGTAATTAATAATTGATAAAAGCAATGAAGGAAATTTTTATCTTAAATGCAGTTTTTTTAAATGAATTAAGAAACAGTAAAATTTATGATGTAGCAAAATTTGCATGATAAATATTGCTGATAAACAGTTCAATATGGAATGTTATCGCCATTAAATAACGTATAATTTTTAAAAAATAATTTGCTAGCTACCTAATTGACATAGGGAGGTAGCAAATTATTTCTTATAATCGATTATAAGTATATAAATATTTTAGTATTATAAGTATTTACAATTACTATTTCATGCTAATGCTGCCTAATTTGTATGAGGTAGTAGCATTAGCATTCAACAAAATAAAACAACACTAAGAATTGTAAATGAAGATCATAAATCAAAAACTGTATTTACTTATCACACACAGCTCATATATTAATTTTATTTACAGTTTATCGCGGTTTTGAATGGTAAAGATGTTAAAGAAAATTTAACAACGTATTTAGAATTATATTCTTATTACCTTTTATTGAAAAATCAAGCAACGAGTTGCTTAACTATTCCGGAAACATTTAAAACCGCATGTGGAGCCATCTGTTATGATATTTTATTTTAAAAACTTTTTATATTTTTAATTATTATAAAATGGCAAAAAGCTTTGAGGGTAAGGATGGGTTTTATAAAAGAAATATAAACGCTAATAACGAGTAAAATCGTCATTAAGTTCGACCCTACTCGAGATATGACACACGAGCTCCTTTATCTCTTCCACCTCCTCGACCAACAAAAGTTTAATAGCATCAACCCCCTAATACACAAACCTCCCTGCAAAATTTCAGAAATTTTCGACAAAATGCACAAGAATTATTATGCTTCAAAATGGGCAAACAAAATTGTGCCCTCCCACATAATTAACATCCATACATACAGAAAAAACCTACAATTTTTTTCTCATTTTTTGACGTTTCAAGATCCCCTCAGTCCAAAAATGCAAAACTCTTGGGGGGGTTATTTTTTTCAACCGATTGCCATACTTTGCCTCTGTTAGCCTATATATAACAGAGCTGAGAAAGTAAAAATAATTTAAGAAATATTTTCTTCAGAGCAAAAACTACTATAAAATTGACAAATTCAAAATTTTTGAGCTAATTTATTTTGCACAAAATTAAAAACTTCTCTAAATAAGCCAAGTGTAAAGATTTTTATTTGAATCTATCTGCAGTACATATTTATATATCTTAGTTTTGTAAATTAGTTCTATTCATTGCTAATAATTAGAATAATGATAGAGAATATACCAAGAAAATATGGGATTTTATTTTATTCAAAACAATGAAAAAATATTTCATAGAAATGTGAGAAATTTGATACAAAATTAACATAGTTGAACCTGCATAACATTCATTCGAGTATCATTGATCATCTTACTGGTTACTCGGAATGGATCATAATGTAAATGCCTTCTGGCTTAGTGAAGAATAAGACGAACACAACACATTACCATACATTATCTACACAGACATATCTCTTACAGACATTAAGCAACTATCTTCTAAGACATGCTATTAGCAAATGCCAAAAGTTAATAATATGCATAATTGCTAATGCACAAAATGTACTCATATTTCTCATGAATCGCATAATATTACATGATACAAAATCCCTAACACACATTATACGTGTCAAAATTTGCACAGTTACAAGGAAAAAGGTGTCAAAAATGTAATAATAAAAGACAAGAAATATATTGCTTTACTTTTTATTATATTCAAATATATTTTAATTAAATGTAAACATTGAATTATTATCATTATTCACTTATAGTTGACTTTTATAATATGATTATTTACGATAGAAATATTAATATGAAATACTAAAATAAATATTGATTTATATATTAAAAATAAATTTATATTTATAAATTCATATTGCTAAATTATTATCATAAATAAATCTTGTATTATTTACGAAAAAAAGCATAAAATTTCAAAATGAATAGATTAAAATAACTAAAATACTTTTGAATTAAATTGTAATTAGATGTATAAAATATGATTAAAGTTAAGTATTAAAGAAAAAAAAATTTGATTATAATTTCAAATATAATTTATAATTTGACAATATTAAATAGTAAATGCAATATTTATTAATGTGAATTATTGAATTTCTGCGATTATACTAAAACTGATTGCAACAAGTTACGCAATTATTAATAAAGATAGAACAATATAACTTTGAATTTAATTAATATAACTAAGAATCGTAGACGAAGGCCAATTATCATTATAAATCAATACTTAATGAATATTTATACCATTCCTTGTACTAATGAGGAAATGGTATAAGCCAACATTTATGAATGATATAAGATCTTCACATAAAGATCATATATCTTTTAAGTATTATATTTAATGTTATTATAATGTATATATTTTTAAATTATAAAATGATTTAAAGTGAATTATTTTATAAAATTGAAAAGTTTAAACGTATCTAATTACACGTATTATATTTTCATATTAATATAACTGTAATCAGCAGCGGATTATGTTCTTTTGAGATCCTAGGAGCAATTTTATTATAAGGCCTCTTATGTAAAAGTGTTTTTATATTAAAAAGACAATAAAATCTTTAAGGAATAACAAATTTTTTAAAGCTGTTTAAACGTTTACTAAATTTTAGAGGCATATTATCTTTTTGCTATGTCATTTTTGAGCGAGATGACGAGGCCCTAAGCGCGCCTATTGGGTAATTATAATTATTTATATTAGAATCAGTGACGATTGTAAATATAATATAATTAATATATAATAAATATAAAAACTCTAATAAAAATATAACTTTAAAAATATTCGAAAAAAAATGTTAATTTCATTCATGTAAAATACACAAAAATACGTTTTAATTTCCTTCTCATAATTAACTTCATAGGAAAAAAAATCTATGATAAAATTAAACAATTGTATAAAACTATTTAAATTATATCTTATCATATACATTATTATTATAATCAGCGTATATAAATGTGCATATGCGTATATATAAACTAGATAATGAAGTAAATTAAACTAAATTTTCTGCTCAAATAAGATAAGAAGAATAAGTACAAGAGATTTACATAATTATTTGTAAATTTTGTATTAATTATTCAAGAAAGCCAAGCCACTAATAATACATTACTAGTTATCTGAATTTGATTAAGAGAATTGAAAATACAGTTAATATATACAAAAGTATAATGAGCTAATGATAAAATTATATTAAATAAAAAGCAACCTTATATAGAATTGATAAATTAATATTATATAATGTAATTAAAATGTTACAAGCATTTATATTCGTATTTAGGATTTTAAATACGAATAAACCAAGCACTTATATAATAAGAATTTTGTGTATTTTTTCTTTGAAGTAACATGAATATTTGTGGAAAAATTGATTTGTGTTCTTCATGTCATATACTGTATTACCTATACGCTATATCTACACTAAAGTTCGATATCATTATATATAATTACTATACAAGCTATATCAACAGGATACTAATAATAATGTCATAAAGTATCATAATGTTACAAAGATAATTGATAATTTAATAACGTTTGTACCATGAATATTTATAATTTAATTCAAAAACTTCTTGTGTTAATTTTAGTTTGTTCAATATTTGAGTATATTAAATTTCCTTAGCTATTTTCGATCGAATGTACTGTACTTAACGACATCGTGAATTTAAATATATACGTATATATATATATATATATATAAATCTTTGTTATGAATATTTTTATAATAATTTAAAGCTTCTTAACGATTTTATAATATTGTTATTTTATTTTATCGTACAATTTAAAAATAATAATAATATTTTCAACATAATTATTTCAACATAATCATTATCGTGATTATGATGAAACAGCTTAGAAATTGAGACCAGTTCCATTTAAGTTGAAGGTGTTTTTGACCTCTCCATCTATTTTGGGAAAGTCTATAGCCCTCTTTCCATAATGTTTATGTTGAAAGACTAATTTCGGTAAGTGATTGTTGCCCATTCTAATTAGATGCTTCTCCATTTTATTGGTATGATTTAATGTTATTCACTACATTGTCTATATTTAGTTTTCTTCTAATATTCAAGTTTTGCTTCTAATGTAATTTAGTAAGGTCTAGTAATGGTTTCAAAACTGTTATATGAGCAGCTTTCAACTCTTAAAGACCTCATTAAGTTAGAACTCAGATCTCACTGACATAAGATAGGACAGGAAGTTATCAATAACAGAATATAATTGTATACAAAATAATAATATTACTTAGGAATTAACAATATATATATATAAGAAAAATATTTACTTAGTGCTAAAGTGACACATACTACATTGGCAGTAATGGTATGAGTATGACCTTTTGAAATCGTTGAAAATATTTAAATTTTTCCGTAAATAGATGGAGTTTTAAGTGGAATTTTCGTGTCGTGATTTAATCTTTTAAACTGACAAACGCTATATAACATAGTAATAAAAATTTAATTAAAAATTCGATTTAAAAAATTCGAATTTAAATTCGTGTATCTTCGTATTAATTGATTCTCGTGGAAAAATCAATATATAATAAATTATAAGTAAATGCAAAAAAATAAGTTAAAAATTGAAAAATTTACGAAATTTCAAAGAAATAAATAAGAGTTAATCAAAATTTTTTATGTAAATTAAAAAAAATTAATATATATATAAACATTTTCAATTTTTTAAATGTCATCAAGAATGAGAAAAGAATATTGCGTTTAAATGTTATCCATAGCATAATTTAAATAAAATTATGCTAAAATTATCTTTAAAAGATTTAAAGTATTGAATGTATTTATATTTAAGATATTAAATAAAGAGTATAATGAAAATAAAAACAATTTCTTGTACAAATCATAATTATTCTGAAGATTTTTGTATAAACATTTTCTTGAATTTCATTGACTCGTTTTAAATTTTATTTGGCATAAAATTTAATTTTTAAATTGTGTTATAATCTTAAATGTTGCAATATTAAAACATAAATTACACACACGCGTAACAGATAGAGCTACCATAAACATTTTGCTATTAATTTGTATAAAGAGATATTATACGATTAATATATACTTATTGCTTATTTATATTTATGTAAAATATTGTGAAGAACACCTATCTTGTTGTATAATGTTATTACATCATTTAAAAAACAAGGTACACATTTTATACGAGTTCAAAGAAGCGTCGAAAATAAATAAAATTAGACACAAAGATTACAATTTATACAAGTTAATAATAAAAATTTCAATATATATAAATATAAATATAAATATTTTTAATCAGTTTTTCAATTTTATTTAATTTTATGCTTTTTCATCCATATATTTAATTTGAATAGTTTATTTTTTCCTCCTTAAAATATATTCTCTCAATATTTAATTTCGTTTACTTTTATAGTTATTAAAGAAAATTTTCTCATCTCAAAAGGATAAAATATTAATTCAGATTTTAGTATATTTATATTTACTTTTTATATCCGATTTTTAATATAAAATCTTATTTATATTAAAAGTCTAATATGAAAATAATTTAAAATTTGTTTGTTTAAATCTTTCGATATGTGAACAATGTTTAAATATCCATTAAAGACTTTGCCAAAACTTTTATAAAAATTTCGTTATCCAAGTTTAGTTTCTATATATTAAGCTAGGTAGTAGCATTGGATAAGACTGCTTCATCAACAAAATATTAAAAATATTGATTACTGTGTTTTTTACTTAGATAATAAACAACCTTATCTTTCTAAACCTTAAACTGTGATTAAAATTAAACATTATGCGCTGAAAATAATTATCTTTAATACAATATACACTACCTATTTGATCAAAATAAAAAAGTAGAGAAAGTCTATATAAGTTTAACTTTATTTCTATGTTCTTATCTACAAAACCTTCTCGAAACTTTTATACTTTTTTCTTAAAGTAAATAATAATTTTACATTAAAATCACTGTAAATGTTAAAGTAGGCTTTCCATAAGTTACTTTATATTCATTTCTCCTCATTATTTATCTTACTGCCAAATTATACAAGTACTTTATAATTTTCTACTTTAAGAATTGTGTGCTTTTGGATCAGAGTCTTAATTTTAACAGAAAAGATTTTTATCAAATAAGAAACTTGTAATAAATATTAACCTCTCGGATAGACAAACTGCTAGAGTTTCTCGTAGTAAATATCTATTTAGTTGGATAGGATTCTTTATCCTTCCAACTACTTAATTTGAGGTAGTGCACATGCTACCAATTGCATTAGTATGCTGCTTTTAATTCACTGTGGGGATTCGAATGTAGTTTTGCATTCGTTGTACTGCTTCAAAGTAACAACTTAGACAATGATCTGTTAGATCTATAAGTACTTTTTGCTATTTTTAAACATTCTTCCTGCTCTCTCTTTACGAATCCGGAAGTATAATATACTATATTTAACTCCTGTAATTATTTACTTTATTATTAAATATAATTATATATATACAGTACATTATTATAGTATATATAATTATATATACAGTCTGCAAGAACAGGTAGAATTACATACTTGTAAAGTGTTAATGATTAAATTAAACTTAATCAACATATTTAATTTTCTTTTAAAGCATCCATATTCATGATAGTTTAAGTTTAATTTAAGGTTTAATGTAAAAAATAAACGATATTTGTTTTAGAAAAATCACTAGTCGAATTTATTGATTTTATTCGATATTTTATGTTTCTAAGTAAGAGTTTCGTTAAATAAATAATTTTTATAATGCGCATTTGTTAGATTACTCGGGATGTTTGCTTATATTATCTATTATTGATAATAAAAGACATTTAAAATCATTAAGCTTCATTCATATGTATTAGAAACAAGCAAAGATTAAGAAATATATTGAATTCTTCTAAAAATAACTAACGTGTTGATTTTCTATAACAGTTAAGCTAAGAAACGAATATTTTTATAGATTTATTCGGATAGTTAAAAATTACGTATAGAGTTTGCTCGCCAGTTATCGTAAAATAATCTATACTTCCTTCCTTAGCAATTCGAGCGTATAATATTAGGCAAGGGAATTCTTTATTATAAAGTATTATGTCGAGGTAAATCCGGACTTTTGTCAAGAGAATCTGAGAAGAGGACTGACGTGTTATTGCCTTGCCGATTAGTATAATTTACAGACCATTTATAGACGACCGTGTAGCTGTAAAAGCCGCTTCTTTTAAGATGCTCATATTTTATCAATCTTTGTCAGTTTTGCTAATATGGTAATTCACTTAGGTGGAGTCTAAAGAGGAAGTGGGTAACTCTGGTGGTTGTAAAGCGGCTGGGTCGTCCGGTAATTACAAGAGGCAAAAGCAGCCACAGAAACCTCTGTCATTTAATCGTGAAATCTATAGCCATTTGTGTCGCAAGAATCGACCAGAGCAGCTGTTTGCTTCTCACTATCCATCTACCAACTCGATGAATAAAATCTAATTTAACAAAACTTCTTCTTACGTTGTAAATTTCTACACGAAAATAGTTGATAAATAAAATAAGAGCCTAGCGTATTACGTCTTCGTATAACTTACTCGATGATAGCTTCGGCTTCGATTTTTGCTTTACCTCTTCTTGTCACTAAAAGAAATATCATACCACAAGTGGTATCGAAAAGGTAATTAGTGCCTGCGGTTGACAATTGGAAGCAGTTTAACTTGGCATTGTTAAAGTTGACACATCAGTCCATAAGTTGTATTGGGAAAGACATACAGTTGCGAAAGATCGTTTCTGGATAATTTCTAATCTTTTGTGTGACTTTTTAAAAAATCCTGTTCTACTTAGATAAGTATTTGCCCTAATTTGATATGAAACTGTCATTTAAAAATGTCGTTTTATTAAAATTTCACGTACTTTCTTCATATAATTTTATTGTTTTAAATATTATTTAAATTTATTATTTACTATTTATACCANCAAAATTAAAAACTTCTCTAAATAAGCCAAGTGTAAAGATTTTTATTTGAATCTATCTGCAGTACATATTTATATACCTTAGTTTTGTAAATTAGTTCTATTCATTGCTAATAATTAGAATAATGATAGAGAATATACCAAGAAAATATGGGATTTTATTTTATTCAAAACAATGAAAAAATATTTCATAGAAATGTGAGAAATTTGATACAAAATTAACATAGTTGAACCAGCATAACATTCATTCGAGTATCATTGATCATTGATCATCTTTCTGGTTACTCGGAATGGATCATAATGTAAATGCCTTCTGGCTTAGTGAAGAATAAGACGAACACAACACATTACCATACATTATCTACACAGACATATCTCTTACAGACATTAAGCAACTATCTTCTAAGACATGCTATTAGCAAATGCCAAAAGTTAATAATATGCATAATTGCTAATGCACAAAATGTACTCATATTTCTCATGAATCGCATAATATTACATGATACGAAATCCCTAACACACATTATACGTGTCAAAATTTGCACAGTTACAAGGAAAAAGGTGTCAAAAATGTAATAATAAAATACAAGAAATATATTGCTTTACTTTTTATTATATTCAAATATATTTTAATTAAATGTAAACATTGAATTATTATCATTATTCACTTATAGTTGACTTTTATAATATGATTATTTACGATAGAAATATTAATATGAAATACTAAAATAAATATTGATTTATATATTAAAAATAAATTTATATTTATAAATTCATATTGCTAAATTATTATCATAAATAAATCTTGTATTATTTACGAAAAAAAGCATAAAATTTCAAAATGAATAGATTAAAATAACTAAAATACTTTTGAATTAAATTGTAATTAGATGTATAAAATATGATTAAAGTTAAGTATTAAAGAAAAAAAAATTTGATTATAATTTCAAATATAATTTATAATTTGACAATATTAAATAGTAAATGCAATATTTATTAATGTGAATTATTGAATTTCTGCGATTATACTAAAACTGATTGCAACAAGTTACGCAATTATTAATAAAGATAGAACAATATAACTTTGAATTTAATTAATATAACTAAGAATCGTAGACGAAGGCCAATTATCATTATAAATCAATACTTAATGAATATTTATACCATTCCTTGTACTAATGAGGAAATGGTATAAGCCAACATTTATGAATGATATAAGATCTTCACATAAAGATCATATATCTTTTAAGTATTATATTTAATGTTATTATAATGTATATATTTTTAAATTATAAAATGATTTAAAGTGAATTATTTTATAAAATTGAAAAGTTTAAACGTATCTAATTACACGTATTATATTTTCATATTAATATAACTGTAATCAGCAGCGGATTATGTTCTTTTGAGATCCTAGGAGCAATTTTATTATAAGGCCTCTTATGTAAAAGTGTTTTTATATTAAAAAGACAATAAAATCTTTAAGGAATAACAAATTTTTTAAAGCTGTTTAAACGTTTACTAAATTTTAGAGGCATATTATCTTTTTGCTATGTCATTTTTGAGCGAGATGACGAGGCCCTAAGCGCGCCTATTGGGTAATTATAATTATTTATATTAGAATCAGTGACGATTGTAAATATAATATAATTAATATATAATAAATATAAAAACTCTAATAAAAATATAACTTTAAAAATATTCGAAAAAAAATGTTAATTTCATTCATGTAAAATACACAAAAATACGTTTTAATTTCCTTCTCATAATTAACTTCATAGGAAAAAAAATCTATGATAAAATTAAACAATTGTATAAAACTATTTAAATTATATCTTATCATATACATTATTATTATAATCAGCGTATATAAATGTGCATATGCGTATATATAAACTAGATAATGAAGTAAATTAAACTAAATTTTCTGCTCAAATAAGATAAGAAGAATAAGTACAAGAGATTTACATAATTATTTGTAAATTTTGTATTAATTATTCAAGAAAGCCAAGCCACTAATAATACATTACTAGTTATCTGAATTTGATTAAGAGAATTGAAAATACAGTTAATATATACAAAAGTATAATGAGCTAATGATAAAATTATATTAAATAAAAAGCAACCTTATATAGAATTGATAAATTAATATTATATAATGTAATTAAAATGTTACAAGCATTTATATTCGTATTTAGGATTTTAAATACGAATAAACCAAGCACTTATATAATAAGAATTTTGTGTATTTTTTCTTTGAAGTAACATGAATATTTGTGGAAAAATTGATTTGTGTTCTTCATGTCATATACTGTATTACCTATACGCTATATCTACACTAAAGTTCGATATCATTATATATAATTACTATACAAGCTATATCAACAGGATACTAATAATAATGTCATAAAGTATCATAATGTTACAAAGATAATTGATAATTTAATAACGTTTGTACCATGAATATTTATAATTTAATTCAAAAACTTCTTGTGTTAATTTTAGTTTGTTCAATATTTGAGTATATTAAATTTCCTTAGCTATTTTCGATCGAATGTACTGTACTTAACGACATCGTGAATTTAAATATATACGTATATATATATATATATATATAAATCTTTGTTATGAATATTTTTATAATAATTTAAAGCTTCTTAACGATTTTATAATATTGTTATTTTATTTTATCGTACAATTTAAAAATAATAATAATATTTTCAACATAATTATTTCAACATAATCATTATCGTGATTATGATGAAACAGCTTAGAAATTGAGACCAGTTCCATTTAAGTTGAAGGTGTTTTTGACCTCTCCATCTATTTTGGGAAAGTCTATAGCCCTCTTTCCATAATGTTTATGTTGAAAGACTAATTTCGGTAAGTGATTGTTGCCCATTCTAATTAGATGCTTCTCCATTTTATTGGTATGATTTAATGTTATTCACTACATTGTCTATATTTAGTTTTCTTCTAATATTCAAGTTTTGCTTCTAATGTAATTTAGTAAGGTCTAGTAATGGTTTCAAAACTGTTATATGAGCAGCTTTCAACTCTTAAAGACCTCATTAAGTTAGAACTCAGATCTCACTGACATAAGATAGGACAGGAAGTTATCAATAACAGAATATAATTGTATACAAAATAATAATATTACTTAGGAATTAACAATATATATATATAAGAAAAATATTTACTTAGTGCTAAAGTGACACATACTACATTGGCAGTAATGGTATGAGTATGACCTTTTGAAATCGTTGAAAATATTTAAATTTTTCCGTAAATAGATGGAGTTTTAAGTGGAATTTTCGTGTCGTGATTTAATCTTTTAAACTGACAAACGCTATATAACATAGTAATAAAAATTTAATTAAAAATTCGATTTAAAAAATTCGAATTTAAATTCGTGTATCTTCGTATAAATTGATTCTCGTGGAAAAATCAATATATAATAAATTATAAGTAAATGCAAAAAAATAAGTTAAAAATTGAAAAATTTACGAAATTTCAAAGAAATAAATAAGAGTTAATCAAAATTTTTTATGTAAATTAAAAAAAATTAATATATATATAAACATTTTCAATTTTTTAAATGTCATCAAGAATGAGAAAAGAATATTGCGTTTAAATGTTATCCATAGCATAATTTAAATAAAATTATGCTAAAATTATCTTTAAAAGATTTAAAGTATTGAATGTATTTATATTTAAGATATTAAATAAAGAGTATAATGAAAATAAAAACAATTTCTTGTACAAATCATAATTATTCTGAAGATTTTTGTATAAACATTTTCTTGAATTTCATTGACTCGTTTTAAATTTTATTTGGCATAAAATTTAATTTTTAAATTGTGTTATAATCTTAAATGTTGCAATATTAAAACATAAATTACACACACGCGTAACAGATAGAGCTACCATAAACATTTTGCTATTAATTTGTATAAAGAGATATTATACGATTAATATATACTTATTGCTTATTTATATTTATGTAAAATATTGTGAAGAACACCTATCTTGTTGTATAATGTTATTACATCATTTAAAAAACAAGGTACACATTTTATACGAGTTCAAAGAAGCGTCGAAAATAAATAAAATTAGACACAAAGATTACAATTTATACAAGTTAATAATAAAAATTTCAATATATATAAATATAAATATAAATATAAATATTTTTAATCAGCTACATTGTCNAAAAAATGAATATAATCATCTTATAAGTAGAATAATTTAATTTGAATTTTATTACGCTAGAAGTATGCATGAGAATGGATTAAAAGTTAACGTTTGATATTCTAATAATACTTTTTTCGGAAGTAATTTCGAGTGGAAAAAAAGTAAAAAAACAAAGCTGAATCTTAGTTTGAAATGCAAAACTTTCCTCATTGATGAGATTTCCGATATCAAATGTTAAATTTGCAAAACTTTTTAATGCGCCTTTAAGTTTGTGTAAATCCTAAAGCTTCTGTTGGTAGGATTAAAATAATCCAATGTGGAATTTCGTTATAAAATTGTTTTAGAAAATTACTAATATAACTTCAATAGAAAACGAATTGTAAAGAATTGGCTTCAATTCTCTTAATTCATCTCGTTTCCACTCTTCGCTAACTAATGCAAAGTTGACGATGTAATGTTACAAAAGGATAATATTTACCAAGGAACAGCATTCTCTCGAAGCGGAAACTTGTATCTCAACATAGTAACCTATTAACGGAAATAGAATTAAGTAATCAGCTTTCTAACAAATCTGTTTATCTCTTTATTGCTTAAATAAAGTATCGGAGGTAGCCGTCTATCGAGACTCGTGTAATACAATCTTAATTTGTTGAACGACTCATAATTATTCTACTTAACGTTTAATATTATATGATCAAGAACCGAATAGAAATCTGTTGATTTGATTCAAATTCCACTGTACATTTACCTCTACAACCAGAGATCTTCTTGTTGTGCAACTCGAAGAGTTTGTTGAACTTGGAATATCTATGGATAGATCCAGTTATTTTTATTAAAATAAGGCACAGGCCTAATATTTGATTTAGAATTTTAAAGATTTTAGTATATTTTATGAAGGGAATTGTAGATAAAAGAAGTGGATGTAAGTCGAAACCTGTTATTTTTATGAACATGGACATGAAAAGAATGTTTAAAAGAACACTTTAGATACGGTCTAAATTGCTAGAAACAGTGTTTATTGGAAAGTTCAGTTATTGTATGGGTAAGGATGTAGCCTAAAGGATACTGGAAGAGTTCGCCATTCAAGCTTCTCCAACGATAAAATTGGACTGGCGAAGATAAGACAAGAAGAGAACAGATCTTTCTACTGAATAAAAACTTTGAATGAAAAATAAAAATTGAACCTGGGAAATAACTCGATTTCAATTTATATAAAAATCGATAAATATCAAAGTAATGTTTAAATTTTAAAATTTCCGAATCCGAATTCAATATGAAGTGGGATTTATACTCTAGAGGAATAAAAACTGCAAAGAACACCTTTACTTAGCGAATTGTTTCCACATAAAAATATTTATTTTAAATTTATTGTTAGGAAATGAAGCAATTTTTTCAAAAATAACATAAAAGAATAACAAACAGATTTTTAAAATAATTGTTTGATGATTTAAACTTGACTTGGAAAATGCTTTTTTATTTTATTTTTCAAATTATTCGAGACAATTTTTTTAATATTGTTTTTTTTCCTTTCATATACTTTCACCGTTTCTTTCTTGATCTCCGTCCAAATGTTTCTAGTTTATCTTCTAGACTGTGTTTTTTTTTTATACAGATAAATTTTTCTTCGCACGTAGTGTTTCTTTTCCTGCATTTTAGAAATGGTAATGTTAAAATAGGACCATTCTTCGCATTTCAACATTCTTGTCACTGGGTATTGATGCTATGTTTCAAGGGATTACTGCTTTCGGCAGAACAAACGTGAAAGTTTTCTATAAATCCATCTCTACTTGATACTCAATAAAGGAAAGTGCATATTTCCAGGCGTAATACTATAGTACTAAAGTTTTCGTCAGTTATTGAATATTTCTCTTGACAAAGATCAAACTTTTTAGTCACTTCTAATGGAAAAATTATTACATCCAGATTTTCTATAATTCTTTCTAAATGTAGTTGTCGTATATAAAATTGATAATAAACAATATTACAAGGCAATTTCAAAAAGTTTTATCTTTGCCAATCAGAAAAATATTATCATAAAATTATATTTATTCATAACAAATTTATATGTCATTTAATTTACGAATATCTTTGATATTGATCGTTAAACAAGTTAAAGTCATTTTTATCTTAAACACTTCTAATTTAGTTTCTCTTTGAATACATTCTTATTAATTTATATTATATTTTATTCTCCTTTCGACATATTTTTATAAAAATAATACATTTTATTAGATNTATATATCTTTGTTATGAATATTTTTATAATAATTTAAAGCTTCTTAACGATTTTATAATATTGTTATTTTATTTTATCGTACAATTTAAAAATAATAATAATATTTTCAACATAATTATTTCAACATAATCATTATCGTGATTATGATGAAACAGCTTAGAAATTGAGACCTGTTCCATTTAAGTTGAAGGTGTTTTTGACCTCTCCATCTATTTTGGGAAAGTCTATAGCCCTCTTTCCATAATGTTTATGTTGAAAGACTAATTTCGGTAAGTGATTGTTGCCCATTCTAATTAGATGCTTCTCCATTTTATTGGTATGATTTAATGTTATTCACTACATTGTCTATATTTAGTTTTCTTCTAATATTCAAGTTTTGCTTCTAATGTAATTTAGTAAGGTCTAGTAATGGTTTCAAAACTGTTATATGAGCAGCTTTCAACTCTTAAAGACCTCATTAAGTTAGAACTCAGATCTCACTGACATAAGATAGGACAGGAAGTTATCAATAACAGAATATAATTGTATACAAAATAATAATATTACTTAGGAATTAACAATATATATATATAAGAAAAATATTTACTTAGTGCTAAAGTGACACATACTACATTGGCAGTAATGGTATGAGTATGACCTTTTGAAATCGTTGAAAATATTTAAATTTTTCCGTAAATAGATGGAGTTTTAAGTGGAATTTTCGTGTCGTGATTTAATCTTTTAAACTGAATCAAATCAAATTAGTTATCGTGTCATGCTTTATCACTTTTAATGCTGAATATAATGGCGAACTGTTAGTTTCTCAAACATCACTTAAATAATTATTACTTTGAATAAAAGCCGTCAGTTATTGCTCGAACATTCAGACAGAATGGCGTCAAAAAATTACGAATTGTCTTGTTAGAATGACTGAAACTCTTTCACCTGCCACCCCGTCTAGTTTGTTATGTCGAACACGTTCTTTCGTCACGTGATTCTTTTCCTACCTGGTGTAACGTATGACGTGTCGCGTAATTTTCGAGATGTTAAATAAATAACATGGACTAGACAGATTTGCGTTAAGAGTGGTATGTTCTAAAATGAATAGCCATTTTTAATGTGATATTATTTAAATAATTCTTACATTTTTCATATTCATAATTCGTTTAATCAACTTTTAAATAACCATTATATCAATTTGTTTAGAAGGTAACGAAAAATTCATTATTAGCTTAATAAATATGATAATTTTATTAGAACCTGTTAAATTTCAATGAAACTTTATTAACTTATAACAAGTGTATATTAAGCATTATTACTAACAATGACCATTGAATAAATTAAGTATATTTTTTCACTTTTTTTTCCAATTGAATCTTTAAGTAATTTAATACTATATTAACAGAGTGATTGTAAGCAAAGTTTGCACGCGTATTAAATAAAATAGAAAAAAAAGAAATTTAACGAGCACAATTATTTAAACAGACCATAATTATTGCATGTCTTGCAAGTAAATGACTTGGACAAAACGCAAAGAAAGTATTTTTGTGACGAGTAACAAGAGCTCACCTGTCCAATTATAGATAGAAAAACAACGTGTCGTGAAGAGGACTATCCCGATCTATAATCGCTTGTAATTGTTAGCCGATACTCGTGGCCAACTCTCCCTTAATGAACTGTTCTTGTCCCATTAGTTGTACTTCATCGCTGGTCACTGTCTATCCTAGAGTAAGTTGCTACACCCACTTGCAGCACTCGTTTGATATTCTTGTCATCTGTCATATTTGAAATTCCTCAAGAAAATATGTAACATACTGTTTAGAGAAGAAAAATGAGACAGTGTTGCATAATATATGTAATGAATAATCTCGCCATTAACATTGCGTGCCATAATAAAGACACATGAAATGAATCGTCACTCTCTCGATAAAGAATGGCCTGATTTTTAGAACGACTATCAATCAGATTTTTCGATGAAAACAGCTCTCATTATAATAAAATTCAAAGGAAGAAGGTGAAAGATAGAGCTTTCACTTTTTTCCACCATCGTTATTCTTGCTGTGTTTATTTCGATAATCACAATTTTTGTATAGGTATACTTACTTTAATCTCGCATTAAATAAGATTAAAGTATAATAACTTATGAAAATATCTTTTAAAATTTAGAAGAAAGAGGGGGAAAAAATTCTGAAATATAGTTTATCTTTTGAAACAGAAGGCCTAAGAATGGGATAAACAATATAGATTTTAGGTTAACAGAATGATTGAGATTTAAAGAAGAACGTGAAGGAAGCGAAAGATGCTCGTGGATGATTTTAGGGATAAAAGTGAATTTTAAAGTTGAAAGGAATATTCGATAAATAGGAATTTATAGAAAACAATAATAGAAAAACTTTACTATAAAAGAAATAAGCTAATGATGATAATCTCTATCAACTTCATTCGATTATTATTAAAAGAAATCTAATAAAGACTAACAAATTAATATATCGATTAATTTAAAATTAAATTCAACAATTATACCAAATTTATGAAGTTTAAGTATAAATTTTTAATTAATTAATTAAGGTTAAATTTAATTTTATAACGTTTTTAACACGACGACGATGAGTTAAGTCATATATATAAAGGGAAAAAAGGGGTTAGAATGCATATCGAATGCCTCATCTATGTGTTGAACATCTAAAATTACCAGACATACGGTCGCAGCTGTACCTAACACGGTTTTGGTCATTCTATGTTTTTCGTAAAGGGCAACAGCTGCACAGAGAACGTATTTCTTCATTTTTCTGTTAGAACTAAATAGCAGATTATCCATCTTCCATTCGCCGGCTTTGCTAAATGGAGCTAATGTTGCAGTAAATAGAATGATGATTGATTGTACTGATATGTCAAATGTATAATAATAACTAAAAATAAAATTCTAGACGCGTTGTTATAAAAGATCATATTTTATATTTTACCAATATTTTTTTAGGAGGTGAAAAATGATTGCAATTAAATCTGACCGAATAATGTACGACTCGGTCTTTCTTTCTGGCTATAAAAAGAACAAAGTTTCGATCGACATCATATTTCTTCATTTCTGACCAAAATAATATCATATTATATTCATCGTTGAAATGGATAATGAACATGTCTCTAATAAATCTGAATAATGTGTTACTCGAGAATAAAATATCTTTATAAAAGATCAAAATATCATAATTGGAAATTTGAAAATTTATCAAAAATTCTAAGCTAGACATTATCTTCTTCTTTTTTTAAAAAAAATAATAAAAAATAATTTATGTTTGATATTTTAAAAAATATATAATTTTCTGAAGTATTTTTCTAAATATTTTATGCTAATTAACGTGCCGTAACGTTAGACAATTGGCAAAATCGGATGTTTAAAATGGCTGCAAGAAAAAAAGAGAAAGTTGTTACTAATGAATATTTCAATTTGTAATTTGTTGAATCTATTTAATTTTAATATTTCGCGTTTTCTAATTATCTACAAATTCAGCTTTCTATTAACTAATTTTCCATCATTTTATTATAAAAGGAAACGTCTATTTGCGATCTCTATGTTCAATTATCCGAAACAACAAAATCATCCTCTCGTGTTTCTCATTACTAGAGGTCAGAAATTTGAGAAAATAATTGCATCAGCGTATAAAAATTCACCTTATAACTGGAAAATTAAAATAGGGAAATTTGAAAGTATAATAAGTATTAAATATTTCAAAACACGTGCAAGTACATAAACCGTACAAGACACAATAAATAAATTATTCATTCAATCCTGATAATTTTCCAACCTGTCGTATACTGACGAAAATTTAAAGAGCACCAAACTAAGAATAACCTTCAAAATAACGCTAAGTTATTGCATTTTCCACACGTTTGTGTAATAAAAAAGACGTAAAACAGCTAATTTGTTCTATGCTAATATCTAGTTTTGTTGTAGTATATCACGAAATTCGAAGTTATCGGTGCGTGTTAAACTGTATTTCTATATGCAATATCCAAAATCAAACATTACTAAGCAAGATAAATTTATCCTATAATGAAAACACAATGGGAAATTTACTATATAAACCAGCTGAGAAAACTCGGAGGTTCATTAAACCCAGTTTAAGGTTAGAAATATTGCCGATAATAAATATTCTTCTGCTTAGTTTTACTTCTCGGTATTCTTTTTCTTAATTAAAGAATATATATATATATTTTTTTTTTTCCTTTTATTTTCTTCGAAGCGCACCTACAATTTATTGAAGTATATCCCCGCTGCAATTGAACTTAAAGCATTTTAAGTGAATAGTTAATCAATTCATTCAACAGAAGGATCGTCCTCTTGACGAATTCTGTTCCATTCCATCGAAAATGTCTTCTAACAAGAAGAATTGGAATAGAATCGAATTTTTAAGTGCATATGTCTCTTATTAAATTTATATTTTTTCTAAAATATTAAAAATTTCTTATCAGCTACAGTAATAAAAATTCGATGTAATAATAATAATAATAGTAATAATAATAAATAATAATAATTTAATTAATTAAATGGACAAATCCATTTTTATTTGCATCTTTTCTCGCAATCATTTATTTTATTTTATTATTATTATTTTTTTTTTTTTAAATTCGAACATGCGGAATTGTTTGAAGCAATAAACTGAACTTCACTTAAAGTTGTTTGCCGCAAGAAAAGTGAAGTTAATGGCTAATTTAAGGTTAGAAAGCCATTAATGGATGGAATCTTTCATCTGTGACCGCATGTAATTCATTTTAGTTTCGTAATTCTTTTTCATTCTCTTTGATTTATTGCTCTTAGTTGATAGCTTCGCTACAATTAGCAACGCTCAGAAAAATTTTTAAGATCCAAAAAAAAAATTTTTTTTTTGAAATGTAATTTCTAATGGTCTTTAACAGAAAATACTTTTATTATAATTTTTTCATCACCCCTCATATTCATTAACTGTCAAATATTATAAATGTGAGATAAATCACACAAATATAAATATAAAGGCGAGATATATCATTCTCGTATAACTTATTAGACATGGAAAATTCGTGTTATATATCTATTTATGCTGTTGTACTTAAAGAAATGCTTACTTAAATGACATTTTTTTTTTTTTAATGAAAGAGTAAATGGAAAGGGAATGCTTTTGATATCATTTAAATATTGCTTTAAGTAAGAAAGTAAATGTTTTAAATGCCATTATATTAAATAGATTTCAGAATATTTCATAAACATCGCAAATTCAAAAAAGAAAAAAAAATTATTTCCCTTTCTTTCGATAATGGCCTTCCTGATATTATTTTTATTATTTTTTTTTAAAGGCAACTTATTGATGCATCTGCATTGATTGCATAAGGCATTAATTTCTTCAGCTAGCCAATTTAATATTAAATTAATGAAACAATAAATTTATTTTATTTAAAAAAATATATTTAATGTTTTAAAATTAAATTCTAGCAAAAGTTTAAAGGCAAAACTTCAGTATGTAACAATTATTTTGTTAATCGAATGCTATTTTTAGAAATTCATTCCGCAAGAAAGCATTTAAAAGATAAGAAATGTATAAAGTCAAATACTAAAACTTTTACTTTATAAATTAAAATTCAAGTTTGTTTAATAAGAGAAGTGCGGTTGATTTCGATGAGGACATTCCAGTCTGACATAATTACTACAAGGTCCTAACCTTAGATAATTTGATTTAGTTTTATCTTTCTATCACTTGTTGCCTGCTTTATATAAAATTGAGAAATGTGTAATGCGATTTTAATGCATTTTTTTCAATTATAAACTTAAATGATACAGGAATTCGGAAGCTGTTTTAGTACTAAATTACATTTTCTGTAATCCGAGTGTAATTTTCCCTAATTCAAGTCATGGAATTCCTGCGATGGTTTGAACATTCCAAAGCAGGGTGATGGCTGCATTCCAACAGCAGTTTTATGGAGCACTGGAGTATTCGTCAAGTATCCATAAATCGTGTAACAAACAGACCTACCCTAAAAGCTAAGTTATACGAAACATAATGTGATCAAAATCCTTATCATATTAAATGTATTCAAAATTGCGTGGAAAAAAGATCGCATGATTTCCTCAGAAACGTCACGGAACTTTCTTGTCGTTTCATCTTAAATTTATATATAATCGGGTCTTATTCATTGCCTTTACTCAGTCGTGTAAGTTCTATTATTGTACAAATGTTAACTGTCTGATTTATTTCTTTTTCTCTTATCACATATTCTGATTAACTCATTTTACATTCATGATGTAATATTAACGATCTACATTATTACAGAAATAAAACGGCATTAATAATTAAGGAAAAAAGATGATGAAGAAGAAACAGGAGTAGAGGGATTCCAGCGTCGGATTTCAAATGCCCTACATTAATCATAACTGATACCATTTCAGTTTCTATAGCAACACGATATCAAACAACACAATCAAGCGAATTAGTGACAATTATCCTCTTTGTTGTTCCCTTTCCGGTTAGTGATATACCACACCCACTCTTTATCAACCAACTGTTTGTTTACGTTTTAATTAGCCGCGGGTATTGATGGTATACTGATGTTGCATTCTGCTAGACACGACATCATTAATTTCTTCTTGATGGGAAAATTTTCTTCTTCGTATAATATATGAAACTATTATATTAATTATGTAAATTCTTTGCTGCTCACAACTTAACGTTAAAATATTTTTACATAAATAAATTTTATATCGATTAAACTTTGAGGAATTCATAAATTGTTATGTCGAACTATCAAGTTGTTTTATCGAATCTTTTCATTATTAAACGAATTGATTAAGCAAAGTTATTACGCGAAATTTATCATTATCGATTCATAAGTAGCATTTTCAAATTGTTTCATCGAACTGTCTTGAAATTTATCGATCCTTATCCTTTATTAATGAGATTTATTATTAACAAATAAGAGGAATTTTGTGAAATTTATTCGAATGTATTTTTGAAAATATTCAAAAATTCATACGTTTTCCTAAATTAATTATTGGATATAAGTCCCTACGTAAGCTGCATCCAGATGAGATTCTCATCTGGATTCAACATATCGTGTGAATTGATATCGATTGCTAAATCTCAGTTCTAAGCAAAGATAAATATGTAAAAGTATCACCCCGATTTAAGAATTAAGCAGTTGATTATAATATCTAATATCTATTATTACAACTAGTAATTCGATTACTTTCAATCTGATTACAGTGAAAGACATCCTGTTCTATTGTATGAGTCATAGTTCTTAAATAATTAATTTTTATAAATTAATGATAAACCTGATTAACGTAGTCACGCAGTCAATGGAATAGACGCAATCAGAATTCGAATAGACAGGTAATTAGCCATAATTTGACTCCATGCTACACATTCGTGTCATACACGCATCACTTTAGAAACTATTTTCCAATTTATTACATTTTAAAGAGATTTTTAAAGCTCCTTTTCGTGAATATATTCTTTTAAAGCGCTATTTTCTGGTGTTAGTTATTCAAAGAAGTTAAAGAAATTCGAGAAAATTCAATAAAAATAATCACATTCATGAGATTTCTTCTTTAAACTTATAAATTCGAACGAGTTCTTTAATTCTATGAATATAATCAAGTAAAGCATTCAATTTACAATAAAAATAACTTATATTCTCAAGTAACAAACTTGTTTTTAAATTTATTTTCTAAGAGTTTTATTAAAATATTTTTCAATATTCAAAAGATCAGTTTAGTAATTTTTAAAAATTGTTATTTAATAAAAACATAAAATAAAATTTTGTTAAATAAACATTTTTATTATATGAATTATTATCCAAAAATTTATTTTTCTTGACCTCTATTTATAAGCATCTTATTGAAAAATGTGCGATCTTTCTACAACAAATCAATTTTCCTTTTTCAGTCCAAACAGAATTCTTCCAGGAATAAAATATTCCAGCAAAATTCTCTATTGAATTCTACTAGAAGAAGTTATATCAACATAACGGAATTTATCAAAATATGATTCACCTGTCAAAGTTCCATAGTCGTGTTAGACATGCGATATTTTGATCAAAATTCTGTTATTATTAATGAAAAGAAAATGTCATTTTGGATATTTTTCATAAAGTATAGCAAGTTGGTGGATAGATTCTACAAAAACAGGCTGCTGTTATTGCATCAGAACTCCTTCCTATAGAGAGTCTCGACATCATAAAACACATTAATGTTTGTCGCATGCATGCTGGTTTGAAAATTAATTGTTTTCTCCTTTCATTTCTTCTTCTTTTTTTTATTAAGCTTCCTCTTGGATAAATTGCGAAATCTAGAAAACATCTGTGAATACCTCGAATGTTCTTTGTCCTGATAGACTTCAATGATATGTAAGCCTTCATTTGTATCACTCAGTCAGAAGTCTAGTTCCTTTTGTTTTGCTTCTTTTTCGGTCTGCAGTTGACATACAGTGGTTAGTTAATTCTAGAGTACGTTTCTTAATGTATTATACATAGAGCTCTAGTCATATTCATTAGGATTCTTCTCAAAAACAAAACAGAATTTCAATCGAATGCATTCTATTTTCAAGAGATTTTTTAATTTCTTTTTCGCTCCGAAATAAAATAAATTAAATGTTTGTTGCTGTTTCATCATTTTAAATTTTATTCTAGATATTTATTTAATGAATAAACAAAAGTATAATTTAATTCAAATATTAAAAATTTACTTAAAAAATTATTAAAATTAAAATAATTTTCTTAAATCGATATCAATTCGTTTTCATGTAAATAAATTATTTAGTATTTATCTTTCTATGCATTTTATATAATTTATTACTTTCTTTAGTTGTCTTATGTTATAAAATAGTTATAAAATATTTTTCTTTCTTAAAATATCCAGATTTTAAAGTTAGCAAATTAAATTATATAAATGTTTTCTAAAGAAACTTTTTAAAGCTTTTTAAAATATATATATACTGTATATAAAATTAATAATAAACGATTTAATGTATATATAATTATAGTTTTTATAAATAAAATTCAAACTTAAAGCAAAATATCATGTTACAAGCTTGATTTATTCGAAAAATTAAATTATATTTCTCTATAATTTATTGTTATATATTTTTACATTGTTTTAAATAACATAATTAATTATTAACTAATTAAATAATTAAAAATTAATGTGAAAATGTAATATATAACGTCAAATTATAAAAAGATGTTTTATTTGCATAAATAAGACTTTAATCATATTGTTATTTTGCTTTAAATTTTAACTTTATCTACAAAAATATATACTTTTATAAATATTAAATTGTTCATTAATATTATTATATAATTTTTATAAAAGTTAATNCAACACATTTATTTGAAAAAAATAACAAAAAATAAAATAAATAAACGAATTAAATGTGTTTAATTTTTAAAAAGTATCTCAAATTATTTATTTTAGTTTAAATATATTTTAAATTTTCATAATTTAACTTTCTTTTTTAAGAGAATTTTTTTTTTTCAATAATTGAAATTTATTTAAGTGCCATACTTGTTTAACTTCTGAAGCATTTCAATAGATTTATAAATAGCAAAAAATTTTAATAATAATTATGAGATAATTTAAAAATTTACTATTTACACATGAATAATTATCATTTTAGAAATTGTTAATTGAATGAAATTTAGATTTTTACTTAATTAAACCAAGGAAATAATCTAATTAAATACAGTTTATTAGCTTAAAATCCATCTGGAATAAATGAAAAAAATTAATAATTAAATATCATAATTACTTATAAAATATCTGTAAACAAAGAAAACGATTTTATTAAGTATATATGCAATATTTTATTTTGTGTACTATTATATTTCAAATTAATTGACAGAATAAAGAGTCGTGTTTAAAGTTAATCAAAAATTAATAGTAATTAATGGAGTGTATAATGAGGAAATCAATATTCTGTTGTACAGGTGTTACCACATTTGATGCAAACTATCACATCTTTGACGTATAAGTTAAGTTATTACGTGCAAAATGGTGCAAACGACGCTAATGTATAATGTTGACATTCTCTGTCGTCATTTCCGCTACGTGACTTTCAATATTCTGAATTAAGGTACAGTGAATTTGGTCTTATACATTAGAAAGTGCTGTATTAAAGTACTTTCTTCAACTATGAACAATCATACTGAATGAATGACCTCGACCTAATCTTCGTAAGTAGCATCACTTAAGAACTATATAGTACACATAGAGTCTATAATAGGTACATTCATGGATAATTAATAAGAAATTTGCAAGTTTTCTACTTTGATTGATAATTTCCATGCCGAAGTTAACAAGCATTAGTTGATTTAACTAGTTTGATGTGCAAGGGAGCGAAAAATATCTATAAATATTCACGAGTTATGGTGTAATTATATTAATATTCATTTTAATTAATTCAAGCTTTAGTTAATAATATAAGTTGTTGCAAAATAGAATTACTAAAATGAATTCTTGATGTTATAATGATTAATATTTGTTTTTTTTTTCTTTTTGGATATTTCATTGTAAATTATTATCATCCTATTCATTTTTAATTTAAGCTTAAATATACAAATGATTTAGAAATCTCAGAATATAAAAATAATAGTAATAAAATTCTCCTTTAGGAGAAGGGGATAAATATATTTACAGGTTTTTATCAGATCTCGTTTGAAGAGTTAAAGAAATCATTTCAAAATTTTATTTTTCGAGAAGATGGTAGCTAAATTTTGTTAAATGCATAAATAATAAATGACAATTGAATGTTTCGTAAGGCAAATTGATAAACCAGTAGAGAAAAGTATGAAAATTGAATCAAGAATCTAGCGTGTCGATAGTAATCTGTTTGCTGGAATTTTTGATAAAAAAAAAAAAAATCTGGAATAATCTCTACCAATAAAAATTCACAAATATTAGCATCAAGTTAAATGTCAGCGACATCTGCGGGGGAAAGATTAAACTACTCGAAGGTGACTGTCATTGAAATTTCAATTGAATAAGTGATATCGTGTCCTGAAGAAAAATCGCAAAGAGTAGAGATTGATTCCTGCATTTATTTTTATTTTATCTTATTTTATTTTTTTCTTTTACTGTAATGATTTTACTTGCATACGTGCATTGTGTGTTTATGCCATCTTTACAAGTATACAAATATTTTCTCTTGCAAACATTCGTGATATTTTGCTTGTCAGTTTGAAAAATTAAGGTTAAACTGATAATGAAAAAATGCAGAAATATGTTGAATATTTCATAAAATAGTTCAATAAACTAATGTTGTATATTTAAAAAAAATAATATGGTTAGTTAATT
>NW_019384298.1:765248-777682 GCF_000671375.1 Centruroides sculpturatus | reverse complement strand
ATATCTAAAATGCTACTTTATATTTATATTTTTTTAGCATCTGTAAACTAATTTAATGCCTTTTATATATAAAATATTAAATTTAATATAATATTAAATTTTTTAGTTATTTACAATGTATAATAATCTATATAAATATGATTTTTATCATGTAGAAAATTAAATTTATTCGCTTAATAATGAAATACAGTATTCAAATATAATGTTATATATGGAATTATATAGACATTTTTTATTTACTGATAGGTCAATAAAAAAATAAATTTTATTCTATAAAATTCCAAAATTTTTTTAACATTGATTGAGGAATAAATAATATTTTTCTACCTTAAATCAATTTATAAATTTCTTTTTTTGTAACTTATCATATTTATTTGCACGAATTACTGAATATATTAAAATTAAAAAATTGATTTAATATTATTTTAATATATATTTTTCAATAAATTTCTTTATAAATTAATTTACTATTAATAAAATATTATATAAACATTAAGCTACACAAAATTAAAATTTTATTTATAATATTAAAATCTAAGAAAATTTAACATTATATAAATTATACTGTATTACATAAATTGTATTTTCATAAAATTTATCCAATAAATCAATTTTAAATTTTTTAAAAACTGCTTTAAGTAATTAAAAATTTTAATATTCGTAACATTTAACTGCATTAATTATACTTTAAAAAATCAATAACATATCTTAATTTAAAATGAAAAATGTATTTATAATTCAATAAATATAACATAATAAATTAACTTATATAATTATATAATTAGCAATCTGTTGAATTATTAAATTAAAACGAAGTTTTTCCTAAGGCAAAAAAGTTTCTAGAAGAGAAAAAATACTACAGAAATACTATATATTTGCTTTTACCTTTTATAAAATTTAAATTATGTGCAACAAAATCAATATTACGTATATACAGGGTGTAGACACAAACATGTCACTAGGCTATATCTATCTTCTGTTACATAATAACTAAATGCAATTGCACTGGTGTGTAGGTAATCGGTAACGGACTATTCGTTGGTTTGAAAGCTATGACCACCAACATCCTCTTCGCATGGTGGAAACCTCACTTGAGTACTACGAAAAATGACATAATTTAAGTCGTAGAGAGTGTCAAGATCACTACAAAATGTTTTTTGTCCGCTTGAAATAGGGGAAGATGGAGCAAGTTGAAAAGCTACGTTTTTAAGCTAATCTATAGATAAGTGGAAGCAGTTGTTTAGTGTAAACACGAAGTTGCATCAACAGGATTCATTCAACAACGAATTGCTGGTTTCTTATACGTACTGTACTTTAGTTGTTACCAATAAAAGTTTGATTTCAAATCAGTAAAATCTTTTTGTACGTCTGGAAAGTTTTCCAAAAGTATGCTAATTTCTATACAAGCGAAATAATTTTTACGACGTTACACCAGGTATTGTTTAGGTAATTTGTTATTTTGATGAGAAATTCGTCCACGTGCTACTTATGATTAATTAACTCTTCATAAACGAAAGTATTTTATTGTTGAACACGGGGCATTACGACTAGGACATGTTACCATTCGTCAACATGCCTTAGCAGGAATTTACTATGATAGCTAATCAAGACAGACATCTTTCAAAATCTAATATTATTGATATACTAGAGGACGAGTGGATTCAGTTTTATAAATACAAAAGTTAATGTTATGAGCTAAGAAGATACAGGAAAATTCACCTGCGATTTACTCCAGTAGGCAAAATGTCCTGCTTGTCTTTATTTCGCTTCCTTTCCTTTAATTTTTTTCATTTAAAATAAAAGTAGAGACGATACCTGACGGCATTGTTCCAAATATAAAAATAATTTACATTTGTCTATATTTTTAAAACACATGTTAACTTGCCCCAATAGGGGAAGATGACGAACAAGTAGTATTTTAAAAAAATTATACATTCTTATTCTAGTTTTTTTTAATGAAAATTAACGTTTGTCAGATCCATCATTTAAGAAAACAGGTATTTATATATCAAAGTACATATAAGTGCTTCTATTATTACACATCAAATATAGTAACTTATGAATCAATCGTCAACTTGCCACACTTTCCCCTATTCAAATGGGAAGCAGTTTGACATTGTCAAAAAATGATGGTAAAACCGTGTAAGGCTTCTCTGCATGGCCTTGGGCGCTCAAGGCCATACTGCTTTCCCTTTGAGAATTTTAACCGGAATAATAACGATTTTTACTGATTTTGAGACACTCTACGCATTTGTACTTTAAACTATGTCGTTATCTTTCATAGGACTCGAGATAAGATTTCCCTTGTGCAAAGGGGAGTTCGAAGTGAATGGAGTCCAAATCAAGAACAGCCCACTACTAAATTACCTATACTCTAGTGTAATTGCATTTAGTTATTACATAGCAGAAGTGAGATAAGTTGATGCAATGTTTTTGTCTACAAAATGTGTATATGTATGTACTTAATATTGATTTTCTTTTGCATTTTAAATATCAATTTTGATTTGTTGACATTTGAATGTTTTGTATTTGCAAATTTATCAGAAAGAAAATATTTTAAATTCATACAAATTTTTCATCTCATTTGAAAATCAAAAAAGAGAAAATTGTATAAGATATTAAAAGAAAACAAGCAATATAACCCATATACTTTTATTATTTTCTCTATACTTGTATATTAATTTACTTATTTATTTTTGTTGTATTGTAGTTTAAAATAACATTGGAAAAAATATTCTTAATTTGAAATCTGAATATTTTCCTATTTTTACTCAAAGAAAAAGAATAAATTCTGAAAATACATTAATGCTTCATATCAGGATATTACTGAAGCTGTAGATGGATAGCTTGTGGCAATTATATGTAGGTTTCATAGTCTGATGCGATAACGTCAGACCACAGAAATGTCTCTACTAAACACATTCATTTGATTTGGAATCGAAGTTAAAATATATATTATAACATTTATAAATAATATTCATATAAAAAAAATACTGCATATATCTAAAATGCTACTTATAATTCATTTTAAATTTTAATTAAACTATAGAATACAAGTTTTAATTCATTATTTTATTCTTAAGACTTAATAACTTGTAAGATTTACTTTATATGAGTTACTAAGACAGTTTTGTAAATTTAGTAGAATTTTAATAATTTATTTGACAAATTTATTGAAAGTGCTTTTCACACAATTGCTTGCGGTTTTTGTAAAGTGATATGATCTCCTCATTTACTTTCATATATTATATTACTAATTCATAATTAAACCACAAAATATTAACTGAGGAAAATAAAGAAGTTGTTTTAAGTACTTTCGGCAGATTTCTTAAGATAATTCTTTGATACCATTTAAAAAATAAATTGAGTTGACTTAATCTACGTAATTTTTTTAATTAAATAAATAAAAATAATTGAAATAAATATAACTTAATTCTAATTTTTTTTCTAAATATTAATATAGAAGATAGCTTTTTTTATTATATTATTATTATTAAATCTTTGTAATAAAATATATCAATTAATAATTTCAAAATTGTTATATCAGCTTTATGAATTTTGATTGTGCAAGTTTTTGACTAAGATTTTATGTTTTTTCTTTTTATTTTGTTATCATCAAAACTTTTTAAATGGATAGTTTTAAAAAGAAATATCAATGATTTATTAAGAAAAATGACTGCAAACTTCTATAGATTGAAAAAAGAAATAGGAGCTAACTTTAGCCATTGGAATGAGATCTTTCTATAACTATATTCTCTCATCTTTACAAAGAATAATCACCAATATAAAGATTTATTGATAAACTAGTCGTCCTACTATTGAAGTGATCATCTGCAGTGAATAGACATTTACAGTTCACTTCTTTCTTCTATTCAGAATGAAACGAAATGATCTCAAAATCGAGATTAGGAAGACGTGTTATCCAATTCTCAAACTGAGGAGGCATACCTCTTAATCATACCTATTCTATATAACGAGAATCTTTCATCTCAAGATCCAAAATCGTAGAATTCTACGAGCTTTATTAGTGTCTTAAAACTTTTTTACGGTGCGATGATAGCGTGATTTTTTACAATAATTTAATTATTATGATATTTTATTAATTACAATTTATCTAGCTCTTTACATTAATATTAAACGGCTGTGAATATATTGATTTATAAAAGCTCAAACGTGTAATTAACGGATGTCGAATTGAGATTAGCAATAGTAATGCTGGTAATTAATTAAATTATTGTATTAAAGTTAAATGCTGTCATTTCATACGATTTATACAAATATTTTTTGCTTCTTTTATCGAGAAACAAATTAAAAATCTTCATTAAGTAGAGTTGTTATCCGGAAATATTCTTAAAAGAGAAACACGGAAACAATGTTTACTATTCTCTTGACAAAGTGAGAAAAAGCTAGAAACTTGGATTGAATTCAGATGATGTTTGGCGAGTTCTAAGTCAACTAGTTTGTTGCTTTGTGTGAAAAGATAACATTTTTTTTATGTAATGAATTTATTACTCATCTTTGAAATCTTGATTTCATTAGAGAAACATAATAGTAGCTCGATTATTGGTTGAATTTTTATGAACTATCATGATAGACAAAAAATGAAAACAGTCGCCGTTACAAAACTTTGATTGACACATAAATGGATCCGTTTTATTATCAGATATTTGCCTTTGATATTGATGATATCACTTCTATGCAATTCTGTCAAATATTCAATTCGCAGAGATGCTATAAATAATGGCATTCATATTTAATGTGATATTTCTAAGATATCAAAGCAATTTTGCTTTCACTAATATTACTTTGGAATGGTTTTGAATTTATTAAATCAATTATACAACAAAGGATAACGTAGTTTAAATTTCATATTTCACTCTGCTTTTTATATATACTCGTATATGTAGGCTATATATTTGTAAACAAATGCTAAATTTTTAATCTTTTCCACATCAAATAAAAATTATTTCTCATTATTCATTAACATTTTTTACATCTTTCTTGTTTCGTCGAGCATAAAGAATATTGCTTTTGTTTTAATTAAGGAAAATTTATTTTTCTAGTAAAATTTTGGTATGACACGTTTCATATAATTTACTTAATTTGTGTTTTCTGACAAACAAAGTGAATATTAAAATTGAAAATAAATGACAGTATACAATCTTGTGGAAGACTATAAAGTCATTATGAATAGAGTAGAAAAACTAATAATTTGTTTATGTAATTAAAGTATTCAGTCTCTCTCACCTGTCTAGGAAACGATCTAATTGAATAACTTTTGGCAGACATATTTCCAGAAACATGCGAAAGAGGATTGATTAGATAAAAAAAATCAATTTTCGTGATCGCCAGTAGGAAAGAACTGCATTACGGATGGTAAAGAAATAATCATTCACATAATTTTCACGATATTATATACAGAATGTACAGTACAGTGGCGCGTTATAACTTCATGGGACCCAGGTAATTTAATTAGGGGGCTCCATGTAGTGTTGGCTCCATTTTTCTTCAGTGGAATTTTTTGTGAAAGTTCCTTGTATCCTCGTTCGTTTTTTAAAACTGATCTCTGAAGGATTACTTTCTGTGAAGCGCCTGCCCAAAACTGGCAATCTAGAGTCCCTAGATATGACCTAAATTTAAATTTCGATATTTTTACTAAAGTAATGAGTTTATAAAAAATTGTTTTGGGCCTCATGTTGGTGGAGGCTCCACATAATTGCCCTTTTTGCCCACAGGATAACGCGCCACTGACAAACGAATTACATAGCACCACAATAGAATATTATTTTCAATTTAAACTGTGTTTGAATGTAGCGCAACCGTAAATATAAAGAAAATATTATGTATGATGTTTAGAAAGTAAAATATTGTTTTGATTATGCGTTAAATTTCATCGCTTCAGTTACTCATCTCTTCTAATGACATTAGAATTGTTAATCTTCACTGCTTCATATAACCGCTATTGAAATGTCAAACTGATTCAAATATTGTAATGTTCGAATCGATGATTTAGTGCTTTAGTAGTAAAGCTTCATTACAAAGCAGTTTCAGGTAGAAGGAAAAATATTATTCTCATAAATCTGCATTATTTCTCATATTATTTTATAAAGGTTTTGAGATTTATCATCTGTGATTCCATTGTTATCGTTAATGATGACTGTTGCATTATATATTGCAACCTTTTTCTTATATTATGAAAACTCTTCAAATTAATTATATTTCTCCTGTTAGATTGAACTGGATAATATAACTATCATAACTCCAATATAAAATATTTATATATTGTGTTTTATAAATATAATTCTTTAACATTTATAATAATATTTTTCAATTAATAATTTGTGAGAGTTTAAAAGAAAAATATGACGATATATAGAGTCGATACTTATACTGGAATAATAAATATTTATTATTTCTTAATTTTCTTGTTTAAAATGTCATGTATATCTATCTTTAAAAATACACCAAATTTAATTATATAAATGCATTCTTAAATATAAAATTAATTCCTATAATAATACATTTAAGATATGGAAATTAAGTTTTGCTTTTAGGGAAAATTGTCGTAAATTAAATAAACATGTAAGGAATTTTTTTTCTTTAATATTTATACTTTAATTATCAGATTACTCTATCGTATTACTATAATTTAAAACAATGATATTTACTTATTACTTTATTACGAGAATTAAAAATTATAATTAACTTTTAAACTCTGAGTATTCTTCATTGCTTGCTGTTCTCTCAATTGGTTATATGTTCCTTGGAACCAAGCATAAAATTTCTATTGAGAACTTATCACACAGGAACACTCCTCTTGATGGAAAAAATGGATTTTTATATTCTATTTTTTACAAAGGATACGCATTTCGGGCCACATGCCCCTCTTCATTTCTTATGTATAATGGTAAAACTAAAAATATAACTAATGGTGACTACTGGATATACCCCACGTTTTTAATAATTAGTTATTCCAATAAATATTTATTTTCTATTATTTTTATAGAAAAAGTTAATTCTCATTTAAAATATGCTTAATAATACTCTACTCGCCTAAATAGATTTGCTAATAGTTTGAAAACTTATTCGAATAGCAAAAGATAGAAAAGATAAGAAGAGCAATCCAAACTTAATCAAATAAAAACAATTTATAATGATTTACGATAGATATTTTTATAAAAAATTAATTATGCAATAGTTTTTTAAAACTTTTTCGTATAATTTAATAACTATTTATAGCTTAATACAAATTGCAAAGAAAAATACGACGATTTATAGAATCGATTATTTATTAATTAAAATATATTGAAAAAAATAATATAAAAGTCCAAAGCCATTTATTGGTTTAATTGGTAAATTATTTTCTATATTTTCATAGATTAGAATATATTTCGCTGATATTATCTTTAAAAATAGAAAGTTTAACGTTGTTAATAATATACCGAATATATTTATTATATATAATTTTAAAACAATTTATTTGAAATTAATTAAAAGATATATATAAATTTTGTTCATTATTTAGAACTGTGCGATTAATAACAGTGTATTATTCTTACTAAAATGTTAGCAAATTATCTGATAATATACAAGTATTTCAACTAGAATGGTGAGATATTTGCTTTGTTTTATTTTCACAGTTTTAATCAATACACTTTATATTTTCTTTCCACAGAAATTAATTATTGTCATATAGAAAAGTTCCAAAATCGTCAGATATCTCAACCTCTTTTACAAGTGGCAGCAGATGCCCATAAAGCATTTTCTGATAAGCAGAGCATTCTTCCAACTGCTGATGACCTAAGAGTCGTTTATACTTGTCTCTTAAAACTTACCCACATCATCAATCCTAAGTTTTCTTGCCATTTAGAGAAAAATCTTGTTAATAACAATTACAATCTGTAAGTTCTTTCAAATTAAAATGTATTTAACTTTATTCCAAAGTAAATTTATTCAGTTTAAATCCGAATAATACATATAATTTTTTTATTTCTTTATTTTTTTTCCTTCTGCGAAAATCAATTTCTTTTTTTCTTATAAATTGAATTTAGTTTATAAATAGTCATTTTCTTGTATACTAAAATGTTGTTTCAATTTGTAATGAAATTGATTTGGAAATCACATCTGGATTTTCATCGAAGTATACATTGAAAGTACTTGAATTTAAATCTCTTATAATTGAATTTATTAATGTATAAACATTGTAAATTGGTTATATGTACAAACATATTTATAAATATATATTCTTTAATGAATTATAGTTAATTAAGTCTCGTATTTTTAGGTAATATATTGCTAATTTATCGGTAATATATCTCGTTTAATAAGAGTGCACAACAGATCAAACCACACATAGAATATTAAAATTCAAAGTGCTTATTAAATGGCACCATAAACATTATTATATCTCTTTTGTAGATTGACTTTGCTGTTGCTTGAGATAATTATGGTTATATAATAATCTACTTTTTGTTATGAAGTTTGAAAACGTGAGAAACTCATTGGGAGAGGTCGAAATTGCAAAGAAATCGCTCAGATATTGTAATTATATTTAATTGTAACTTTTGCTTTGTCAAAATGAGAAGGAGTAGAGTCACGCGAGTTAATTTTTCTATTCGAAGGTTTCGAAAGTTTGTAAATCCTAAATTATTTCTCACTCTACGTTGATAAATGATGCAGATATGTATTATTTCAATCTAGTTTGACAGATCTGCACGATTTAAACTGTAATTTAAATTAGAAAATTTGTACAAATTATATAATATGGAGTTATTTTCAAGTATCGAAGAACATTTTATACTAAATAATGTTTAATAATTGCTATAAGAATAAAGAAATGAAACATTATGAGCATTGTGAAACGTGGTAAAATATTTATATTATTCATATGAATGAAGCATTGCTTATATTTAAAAAATCTTTTAAAACTTTGAATTCGTCTTTATCAAAATTTATTAAAATTAAAAATAATTAAAAATTTACACCATTATCAGCTCAAATCACATTATTATTATTATTATTTATATTATTTATTAATTTTATTTCTTGTTAGCTCTTAAAACAGTTGTGAATATTTTATTCAGATTTTATGTTCTTATAAATTCTTGATTTTATTAAATTATTATAACACAATTATTAATTTGTAACCTATCATAACTTTCATCAATATTTAATTTAAACTTTTATCATATATCGAAATTCCTGGCAGTAGAATTAATAATTAGATATACAGTAAATTAAATTTGAATTTCTCTTGTTATAATAAAACTAATAAATTTTAATATATAAAAGAAATCATTAAATTTTTACAATATATTATATAAAATAATAATTCTTCTATACACATTTATTAAGATCATTTAAATAAATTACTTGTATTAAAATAATATAAAATTATTCCTTTTTATAAGATTTAAGATTATTATTCAAATTTTCGAAATTGGAATTTAAATTGAACAAGTTCTTATTTAATTTTAATTAAATTAATAAAAATAAAATATTTTAACAAATTTCGATCTTCGATCTTTGATATTTTAAACAATAGAAAAGGAATCTTGGGGGAAGTATTTGAAGGACAAAACTACTATATCTTGCATGATTTATTACATTGGAATATGGAGGTAGACGAAAGGAAATATAAACTACCTTTGCATATAATGCATCGTAACAAGATAAAGTTGCATTTCCGTTCCTTCTTCTTTATGGATAGTAGGATTCGTTTAAGCTGCTCCGTTATAGAATAGCATCTTCTGTAATACCTTTCATGATCTGATGTATATTTATGTAATTTTTATTATTATTCGTAAAAAGGAATAATCTATTATTCTTGATGACTATTTCCAAATATCATATTATTTCTGTATAATAAACTTCCAAAATACTACATAAATATGGCTTCTTAAAAAACTCTAGATAATATAAATACTTTAATACATTTATACATTAAAATTCTGTTTGTATTAGCTATTAAAAATGTATTTTAATTTAAATAATTTATTTATTTATTTCTGTCATTTATTTCATGCCTAAATTAATTAGTTATTTTTAAAATTAGTCTACAGAAGCCGTAAATTTGAAGCCTGTGTTATGCATATACAAAATCACACGCCAATGAATAATTGAGTAAATTAGTGAAAGATATTAATGAATAGAAGCGTATTTATTGATTGAACTGAAATTTAGACGAGATTTTGAACATTTTACTTTATATTTTTATTATGTTTTATGGAAATCATTTTAAGAATTTGCTTGTAAAAATTTTATTATATATTTTTATCCCAATTACGACATCATTTACTAATTTAATGTTCTTTATTCAATGATAAAAATGTTTCCTTATTATAATATCGAACGAACTCATTAACTACTTCCAAAATAGAATAATATTGCAGGAATTTATCGAATATTACTCACGAAAAAAATGTCAATAACTTCTCAATTCGCTAAGTGACAGTAAAAATTTAAAACAAAAAAAAATTAATTTTTTTATTTTTAGAATTATTACTAGACATAGATATAAAAAAAATTTTTATATAAAAATATTTGTATATAATTATTTTATCGAAGGACATATAAAAATCCTTTAATACTGCAATTTTAGAATAATAATAAAATTCAATATCTGGAGAATTTTATACCTTCTCTACTGCGAATGGATTGAATTCTGCACATTTTAGAATAATATGAAAGAAATAAAAGTTTTATATTTATATTTAATAATTTATACACTAGAAAATCAAATTTAAAATATGTAAATTAGCGATTTCGTCTTTATGAAATTTTTATTTCTTTCTTTCTCACGTTAAAAGGTAAAATGTTTTACATAAAAAGAAAAGGTTTAAAAGAAATCAAATATAGAAATGTTTTTCCCTTAAATGGTTTTATCAAACTTTATTTATTATTCACAAAATTTTATTATTTTGCTATAAGAGTTTTAACATTAATTACTACTTTTATAACTGTAATTAAATTATAATTATTTTATTTTTATTTAAATTAGTAATATTTAATATAAAAATTAAATTTTTAAATAAGAAAACAAAGCTTAAAAAAGTAAAAATTTCTGTAGAAATAGATATAAACGGGACTAAAGTAGATATGTGTTTTTTTTTTTTTCTTAAGGAAACAAAAAGCCCATAATACGAAAAAGTATTCTGGTTCCTCTTTGTAGTCATTTTAAACAGAATGTATAAAAAAATATACAGAATAACATTTCAAAACAAAACATTGGTGCATGCGCATCTCTAAAACAAAGCTTCACATAAAAAATAAAATGCCGTAAAATCATGCATAAACATCAATCGCTTGCAAACATCATTGCGAGTACACGATGGAGAATGTCATTCCTAGTCGAATGTAAAGGAGGGATATCAGAGTTGCAAATGGACCGATATGTGGCAAGCTGAATGTTTTCTTGGTAAAATATTGCCGGATAAGAGAAGAACTGAAACTAAAAGCTTGACGCCAAACCGCTGCTACACCGATACTACTATTCAATACAGGTGCGTTAGAGAGGGCGGTGGTCGTATGACGTTTAAGTATGGAGAAAACGTGCTCATTAGTGCGCATTGCACGCGTGCATATTGTTAAATGGATTCTGTTTTCCAAGAGAAACATATATAATCTGAGCTTTCTTTACGGAAAGAGCTACTCGTATAGTTACAAATCATGCTCTACTTATTCGTGTTTGCATGAAAATATTTGTATAAAGTAATGAAGATTTTTATTTGAAAAATAATATTTTGTGAAAATGTTTAGAAACCAATTTAAAATATTGTATTAAGTTACAATTTAAATAAAGATACACTGTTGATAATAATATTAAGTCAACACTACACTGTAATAGTTTTAATAACGCGTGAGGTGTGTATAATACGAGTAGAAATGTAAAGGCTACACGAGCGCTTTTTACCAACGTTTTTTTTTTCTATACCTAAAGATGAAGTTCTTAAGCGGTTCTTTAAACTTTGCATAACAATATCAAATGAGCTAATTTTAATTTTTACATTTTTTACAATTTTACATTAAATAAATATCTTATTACACGTAAGACTTTTTATTCTATTGCATTGTAAGATTGTATTTTAAAGTCACTCGAAATTAGACCTTATAAATTGTGATCATTTTGTGTATTTTATTTTATTTAATGTTCTTTTTTTTACTGATAGTGTAGCTTAATTTTAAAATCTAATATTGATTGTGTAGAATTATAAAATGCATCAGAAAGGAGAGCATTGCAAAATGTCGGGATCAAACAGTCCCAAATAAAACATATGGCAATATTGTCATTTGTAAATTTTAAAAGAGCTGTTTTAATTAAGCAGTTTTATGAATTTGAGAGATGTTAAATTATTAATCTAACATTTTGAGGGCAGGTTTAATGAACTGATTAAAAAATATAAATTTTAAATATTTAAAATATAAAAATTTAAAAT